>NC_142032.1:89843473-90090973 GCF_982192425.1 Myodes glareolus | reverse complement strand
GCTCATTTGGGTGTATGAATGATGGTGGCCACTATGGTTTGATCTGAGTGCATGAGCTTTCTGTGTTCTGTGTTTGTTGACTTTGTTTTTGCTTTCTCTACTGCTGCCAGCTACCACTGCTAACATTGCTTACCAAGGCTGCTTTGATGGTCAGGGTTCAGAATTTATCTCTGGGTTTTCTGGTCACTGGATTCAGTAGCAGAGATTCAAATGTCTTTTGGGTGTAGATACTATTCAAGTTGTTTTGTGCTGTTCTACTTTATAGGAAAGCTGGTTCTGGAGTTGGGTTATGGCTTCCCCTTCTCCAGACCCAAGCATGCTTATTTAAAAATCTCTCCTATATCAGGAGATCCACCTGACTCTGTGACAGAGAAAAGAGAGCAACACAAAACAGCCAAAAATTAGACTATTGATTTCATTTAACTGGCTCAAACTTTTGCTAAGATATGAGACAATAATAACTTACTGTACTTCAAGATTTGTACATTTATTGGGTATGGTTAGAAATCTTCAAAACTTGTAACACAAGAGCCTGACAGTTCAAAATCATATATAGATAATCTTAAAGGAACCAAGTGCCATGACTCCCTCTTGGGGTATAAACATTATGCAGCTGCCACCATCTTAACCATTTTTCCCCATCGAGATGGAGGCAGCCACATGAATGTCAGCCATCTTTGCTAGTGGTGGAGGGGTAGATGCCGTGTGACTTCACCACTGTCTTGATTAAAGGTGACAGCGTGGTATAAGCCAACCAAAGAGTCAATAACATTTTTGTATGATAATTCTTGCTCTGAAAACAAAGTCATGAAAACAAGGTTTATGAAAGATCAGATTTAAAAACAATGCTTGTCTAACGAGGCATTAAAGCTGCTCTTCCACGCCGTCAAGAATGTACCTTGTGTGGCAGCCAGACTTTGTAATGTAAAAGTCACCCAGGTGGTGTTGGTTTTAAAGGCATGAAGGGGTTGTGGAGAGCAGTTGAGACTTGGCATTGTATGGCAGGGCTGAAATTCCTAAAGAGGGGCCAGGAGAGGGACCCTAGTAGTTTCGGAGATACCAGGCCATGCGATGGCCACCAGGAACAGCAGCTGCAATGAGGTGGAGCCAGCTGAAGCCTAGAAGACAGACTATGTATGCTGCCAAGGGCAGGGCCAGAGACCAACCCAGTCCCTCTTGGGGAAGCCAGAGGACCACGAGTGAATCCCAGATGTTGGCAGTTGAGTTGCTTGCGCTGTTAGACTTTGGTTTTGCCTGGTCCAGACTGTGGCTGTGCCCTCTTTCTTCCGCTTGAAGTAAAAAAGGTACTTAATTTATTTTCCGATATTGTAGGAGCCCACTATTGAGAGACTTTAAACTTTTTTTTTTTTTAAAAAAAATAAATTTTGGAGTTTTATAGAAAATTTAAATTTAAAAAGCTAGACTTTAAAAATAAGGAGCAACTTTTTAAATTTTAAATTTATAAGACTATGGGATGTTTTAAGTTCATAGAATGTTTTGTATTATGATGCCTTTATTAGTATGTAAGCAAAAAAGAAAAAGCTAAAGAGTCAGGGCCACAACTATGAGCACCCAACACTAAACACTAGAAACTGGGATATTCCTATCTTATGATGCAGCAAGACAATGACCTAAGCAGTCTGGCAAAGAACCTATTGTCTGCTCCTAACCAAAGGTCTGCTCAGGCTAGCAGAGACTAACTGAAGAATGTATGTCTACCCCCTGTGGATTTGCTAGCTTGGTTAAGCTTTAGCTGTTAGGGTAAACTGAGTCATAGAAGAAACTGTGCTGCTCTGTAATGACTGTGAAAGGACTAGGGAAGTAAAAAATTTCCAGCCTCCCTACAGACTGTACTTATTACTGAAAGTTTTATTTTGATACTAAATGAGCTTCAGTTAAAAATTGTTATTTTTTTAAGGCTAAACATAACAGGGATAAAAATGCAAATCCTTATCTTACAATAGTTACTAACTTGTTACAAATTGTTAAAGATGATTAGACATGTAAGTTAATAGTCACCTTATAAATAGTCAAAATTATTTTTTTTGCGACAGGGTTTACTTGTGTAGCTTTGGCTCCCCTAGAACTCACTTTGTAGACCAGGCTGGCTACGAACTCAGATGTCTGCCTGCCTCTGCCTCCTGAGTGCTGGGATCAAAGGTGAGAGCCACCACCACCCACCTTATGGTCAAATTCTTTAAGGCGTTCAGAATTGTATCTGTGGTCATGCTAAATTCAGATGTAGTTAATTACCGGAATAAGCTTTATTTAGCTTCCTGCATATGTTTTTGTGGTTAAGGCAAAGTAGCTAAACATAAGTACGGTTTATTTAAAATAGGGTATACTTAATAGATTATGTTCCTCAAACTCTTCAGATATGCTGAATATGCCATTTAAAATGTTTAATGAATAAAGCTTCTTGTGATAGACAGAAATTCCAGCTCCTAGTGTCAACTGGAAGGTCTCTAAAGAAGACTGTGGGGAGCAGATGATGCCACCCCGATGGTGATAATCATTGAGAGAAATTGCCCCAGCCCTTGCCTGCTGCGAGGACTCTGTCCAAACTGTGGACAAGCAGGGCAGAATTGTTGGTTGCCCCACTCAGCCTAGACAAGGTAAGGCCAGTGCCCCAAGTTCCTTTTCCACAGGAAGTCTCTCAGCCCTCATGCTTCCGGCAGCTGAAGGCTGATGCTGCCCAACAAAGCCATGGAGACCACAGGAGCCTAGGGTCATTGTCTAGGTGGTGGGTGATTCTCTGTCATTTTAATTAATACATAGAACGTTTGGGTTATACGTCCTTCTCAGATCTCTGACAATGTTGACAGCTAATTGTAGCTTTATCAGTTTGGAGAGCAAGTACTCAGCTTCTCTTTCCAGGGCTGCAGCCACCTTGTTAGTTCATTTCACTTGTAAAAACCAGGCCTTCCTTTTTTTTTAGAGCTACTATGTATCCTGCTCAGGAAAGCAGACATGTTTGTCTTGCAAAACAGGTTTCATATGTAACTTTTTATTATTCCTTTATTGCAATGACGTCTCTCACTAATAAGGACTCATGTCTCTGATAAACGATTAGATGGGAAGAAAAATGTTAAAGTCTGTACAGGTTCTGAGGGGCTGTCTAAGACAGTGTTATAATTGTCTGAGGATGGGAAAGCTGAAGTAAATCGTGAGGGTCTAAACTGTGTATGCGAGCTATAAAAGTCTAAGGAACTGATTTAATGGACATCAAGATGAGAAGTCTTTCAGATTTCTTTCCCCTCCTGTGTTACCAATATACTAAGATTTTAAAGGTTCGGCGTTTTAACATTCATCAGTGGAGTTCTGATAAACTGGCAAAGCACTGACTGCTGGTTTTAGTCACAAGCTTAAGACTTTCCATTTCCTTTGGTTGACCTCTAGGTTTAGACTTAAATGTGCTTCTCATCATGCTAAAGGCATCTCTGTCCCATCTATCTATCCAGCTCTCTGGACAGAGGAAATAGTGGTTTTTAAACCCAAAGCCATAGCTTTTGCTTGATGCAAAGGCTTGAGTCTACTCCTGCTGTTTTGCAGACACCTGTTAGCTGCTTTTTCTACAATGTGGATTTCAGTATAGATTACAAACAGTGATAAAGTTAATATATCTAAAATGTTTATATATTTGTAAGCAAAAAAAAATCGTCTAAGCATCAGAGATTCAAGGGAGTCTTAGGCGTTGAATCCATCTGTCACGGGTCAAATGGACCCTGGATAAGTGTTCCTGTCATGTCAATCAACACCTTAAGCTTTCCTGATCACTGCTTTTCTGGAGAAGGAAACTCCAAATGCAAAATTTTCCTAAATTCCTAGTCTTTAACTATTACCCCAAGTCTATATCTGTCCCAGCAGATTTCCACTTGACTCACACGCCCCACAAAGCTTTGGATTACAAACTGCTCCAAATGGTTGTAAGCTCTGGGCTTGCTGAAAAGTGATGTGAACCAGTCTAGCTGATGTGATGGCGCTCTGTTTCATCAGCTGAGTCAGATAAGCGGATGCAGCTGAGAATGCCTCATTGCCTGAACCCCCTCTACATACACCTTGACTGGCATTCCAGATCCCTGGGTGCTGACAATGACATCATAATTTCAGCAGGAAATAGTTACAGAAGACAATACATTACCCCTTATCCTCAACAGGCTGGAACATTAGGTCCAAAGAACAAAAAACCACCACCATCACCATCACCAACAACAGTACTTCTTGGCACATGGGGACAAAATGCTTACCTATAGTGCCAATTGGTATACCAGGAAGCTTACCTGTTAAAACCAAATAGACCAAAAGCTATCAAGGGTAGATTTATTATCTGAAGTAGTTCTACAATGTGATAGGGCACTCAGCCTGCTCTATGTAGAACAAGTAGACTATTGTGTGGCTTTAAGGACAAAAAATGCTGTTTGTATACAAACTAGTTGGGAATCTTTAGAAATACTCTGGTTGTACAAAACAAAACAAAACAAAACAAAAAACCCGAAGAACAACAACAAACAAATTGCAAAAAGGGGACCCGAGATAAAATGAAGATATGTGACTGGTCCCTAGTCTCATTTCAAAGTGACCCTTATGTCAGCCATCACAGTGCCTTTGGCCCTTTGGTTCCTGCTGATTACGGTTGACCTTTGCATCATTAATACCTTCACTAGGGAAATAAATTCCCATCTGGGTGCCATTAAGCTGATGGCTATTAGATTCCAATATAAACAGATCCCCACCCCAGAATTAACGATTTGACTTAGGATACAGCTCAAAGGGGGAATGCGAGGGCGAAAGTTGCACGTTTAATTTTAAATTACTGTGCTTAAGAGATAGAGAAAGCAAAATGCCTCCAACCTGTAATCCCCACTTGTCCAAGGATGGACAACTTCCTGGAATGTTGGCGGATGTTGTTCCTATAAGATAGCAAGCCATGTTCTTTGGCTTCTGTAAACAAGCTTGGCTGTCCCAACTGCACAGGATGTGCTTGATCACACATAGGAAGGAGGTACGTCAGGATGCATGCTTGCCCCTGATTGGACGTAGGTGGGACGTACATAGCTGTGTGTGTTTTTCCTTTCAAAGCCTCTGACTAATGTAATTCGGTACCATACTCTGGGAATCCTGGGTATGGACCTGGCCAGTGTTCATGGACCTGGCCAGTATAATAAAGCTTGCTTCAATATGGCTCAAAAAACTGTGGTAGTGGTCTTATTTTCACCTGGTGGGATTAGCACATGCCAGTTTCACATATATATTTTTAATCAACAAGTTTTTTTTGTAAATAAACAAAGATAATCGTGTCAGTTTCTGTGCTTCAGTAGCTCTATGGTTGTTTTTCATTACTCTCTACTGTGCACATATATTATAGACACTCCATTTTGTCTATGGAGACTGAATATTAGTCTTTGTCCACAGGAAAATACTTGAGATGGTTTCTGTTATGAACATTCTGTCAGTTACTTTTTGTTGCTCTAATCAAACTGAGACAACTTCAGAACAAGAGATTTTGACTTTCATTTTTAGGTTTTAGTCCATCATGGCAGGGGAGGCATGGCAATTTAGCCCATGGCAGCAGGAGTGTGACTAAGACTGTTCACATCATGGAAAACCTGGAGAAGAAGGAACCAGAGACTGGGTAATGACGTTCAGAAGTTCGCTGCTAGTGACCTATTTCAGCCAGTGAGGATCTGCTTCCTAAAGGTGCCACAGTTTCCCCAAATAGCAGCACCAGATGAAGAACAGAGTATCCTGGGATGCGTGGAAAATATTTCAGATTCAAGCCACAATAAGCACTTACATTTATTTACCCACAGATCTACATTTCTGTGAGACTCAGCATTGCTTTCTGCTCTCCTGCAGAGAGAAACTGCTGGTCCCAATCTTTCCTCCTTTTGAATTTATTTAGCATCTTTGTCATTCATTTGGGTCATTCGATGGTTACCAAGGGATCATATTGATAGAACTATTTTCTACTCATCCTGATTGACTCCCACCCATTAACTGCTCTCTGTGTTACTACATCCCATAGAATCTTTGACCTTTAACTCACCTAGGTAGTGAGAGCACCTTAAGGAGTTTGATGGCAGGAAAGTGGGAAGCCTGGGCATTTCTTACTCTCTCTTTTTCTGCTTTTTGTGGAACATGACCTCTTGAGCAGTTACCCTGCAGTTTCATTTTGTCTGCACAATGGGAACACCCTCTTTTCCCAGCGTCACCCATGCAACAAAAGGAATGACTTCCGGATCTCATTAATCGACAGATTACGGATTGCTTCATTATTTTAGGTTTGACTTCTTAATGCTTCCATTCATCTGGAAAGAAAAAGTAATTCCTGATAGACCTGTTCTTTTTCTAGCTAGATTTTAGCTGGACCATGAATAGTAAAAAGAGCATAGACTCAGAAGCTGGTCAACCTAAGTCTATATACTATCTATCTTGTTAGTTGATTTATTTCCAGAGTCTAGAATATAGTAAGTGCTTAATAAACATTTGTTTGGTAGACTGAGTAAGGAAAAGTGTAAAATGTGTAGTTTGAGGAGAAAAGGGGCATCAGGAAGTGGAATGGAGCAAAGTCCTGTGTTCAAGGAGATTAAAGAAATACCGCATGCTAAATGGGATAAGGAATGGCGATCTCAGGGGAAGACCCTACTCAGCTAAGCTTCCAACTTGTGAAAAGGAATTAAAGAAAAACTTAGACCAAAGTGTGGTGATGCATACCTGTAATCCCAGCTCTCCAGAGGAAAGGCAGGAGGAGCACTGAATTCAAGGCCAGCTTGATCTATAGATAGAGTTCTAGCCAATCTTAGGCGGTGAAGGAAAGCATTGCAAAAGAAAGCTGGTGAAGATGTAATTGAACAAGGGGCCATGCTCCAGCCCCAGCAAGCAGCAGAAATAGGCAGCTTTGGCCACATGGTTCTGGCTTTTGAATCACAGATATAAGAAAGAGTTTATGGAATCTCCCTCTGTGACTAAGGAAAGCTGCTGAGGCCAGACATCTATCAGGGGTGTCCCTGAATGGAAGCCTAGAGTGGCCATTGCGTGAAGCTGTGACGGGGAAGACGGGATTGCCTTGGAGACTCCAAGATGTTGGAGATGCCAGGGTTGTTGGATACCTGCCAAGGAGAGCTGCTGACAGGGAGCAGAACCAGCCCAAGGGAAAGAAGCATGTTGTAGTCAGAGCGAAACGGAGTTAGAGATCTGAAGAGTACTTTGACATTAGACATGGAGATGCAAAGTTTGGAGTTTGCCCAGCTGATCTTTGGTCTTGCTTTGGTTCAGTATCTCCTCAATATGCTTCCTTCCCTACATTTTGGAATGGTGATGTATATCCTGTGCCACTCTATGTTGGGAACATGTGATCTGCTATAAGCCTATGGGAGCCAGTGAGTGGGATGTGGTGGTTTGGAAGAAAATGTAATGGTGTCTCTTCACAGCAATAGAAACCCTAACTAAGACAACATCCTAGTCCTTGGCGGCAACGTTACGTTGCATTCCCCCAGAGGATTCATCACAGTTTGAAATGGTACCATTTGCTTTTTACCTGCTTAGCATCTGCCTCCTCTCCCCACCATCTGACTGTAGGCTCCAAGATACCCGGGATCTTGGCATACAGGAGATAACTAATAAACATGCCAAGTGAATGAACATACACACTGTGCTGAAAGCTCCAAGCTCCCCATGGATGCCTAACAGGCATCTCGCGGTAAGCCCAATTAAGTTTTAAGTGTCGTTAGGTTCCCCTTTTCCCAAATGAGAAACACAGGATCATGGAACCTTTACAGCTGGAAAACGATAGAATCTAGATTTGAACATAGATGATTGGATCCTATTAACTCATTATTAGTTACTTAACGTTAGGACTCCTCGTAGCCTTTAAATGTACAAATGGCAAGAAAAAGAAGCACGTGTATCCCTGTTCAGACCTGTATGACCATAGTCCTTTCAAGTGTAATATTCCTAGAGTGCTAGGGATAGATTTTTTAGAAATATTCCCAATTTTTTTCTGACCTTTTGATTGGGAAGTTGGTGAAACTTGTACAATTTAAGAACACCATTCTATGCTTAGGAGACAGGGAGAGATGAACATTACCTTTGTTTGCGCAAAGTCTGAGTAGTTTCACTTGTGGTCCTAAAAATTAGTTTTGGCATCAACATGAACGAATGGTCTTCAGTGTTGTTTTTTCAGCATCTATTGTCTTTTTTCACTTCTACAAAACCGTCATTTGTCCCTTTCTGTCAGCCTCAGTGGAGACACACTTTAAAGTGTGCTTCCTTAGAGCTCACCAGTGATGGTATAAAAACCAACAGGCTGCCTTCTGTAGCTCTGGCTAAATAGAGTTCTGGGCATTGTTTGCTTGTGCATGCCTGAGATTTGAACAGGAAAGAGATGCCGTGTCTACACGTGATGTTGGATGTTGGAGAAAGTCACACTACAAAAAAGACTCTGCATCTATGGTTAATTACTTAGCTAGCCCACACACTTACTTGGATTTCGTATCATATGAGATAAAAATGTTTTGTAAAAAGTTATTTTTTAGGTTTTCTGTTTTTTGTGGGCAATGAATATTACCGGTACGTGTAGCAAATAGGACCCATTGCATCCTCTGCATGTATTCCTGCAGGCCATAGTTTAATCACTAGACAGAAGCAGTGCACACTGAGGAAATCCCCATAAAGAGGTCTACATCTCCTTGGTAAGATATATAAATGAGCGTGGGAAATAGGGCAGGAGAAGAGGAATGGCTTCTGCTTATATTTTCATTGTGTCTTGCTCAAGGCAGGTAGATGTACAAGTTAAAAATACATGTTTTTAATCCAATATTCATAGAATATTTGCTCAATATTATTTAATAGGAATGAGAAATCTGATTTTTTCTCATTGAAATTATGGGTTTCTTTCTAGTGTTTGAAATAAGAGACATCACATATATTGACTGTAATTTAACACTTTAACTTATCTGGAATTTAAAAAATAGCATAACATTAGATTCTAGTTGTTACATGCTAGTTAAGATTAAATGTAATGTGTATGGGTGTAGCTATCATTGATTAAACATATATAAAATTTCTACTTTTTTTACTTCCTACTTTTGTATAGTGTTTATCTTTTGTAGTTTTCTTGTATGCTTTTTTCCCTTAAGACACATATCTTCAAATCAATATTTGGAGGGTCAACCTTTAATTTCTGTTTATTTATTTTTATGTATGTGTTTTCTGAATTTATATCTGTGTACCATGTGCATGCTGTGTCTGAGGAGTTCAGAAGAGGGTATTGGATTGCCTGGAACTGGCGTTACAGATGGTTGTGAGTCACTATGTGGGTGTTGGATTGGAACCCAGGTCCTCTGGAAGAGCAGCCAGTGCTCTTAACTACAGAGCTATCTCTACGGTCACCAATGGGTCCAACTTTAAATAGGGAAACAAGCACTCATCTCCAGTGACCAGCATTCTGCTATGCATTATTGGTCCCTGTTTTAGGTATTAGTTGAGTTGCTCAGGATTGGGGGCCAGGGCCTTCAGCATGCAACTTGCATCAATTTGCAATACAAATAGCGTTAAGGCCAGCTTGAGGGTGCCATCTAAAATGATGGGAGAGAGACTTTCACTGAAATGAGACACGAAGACATAGCTGTCCAATCAATGGTTTCATAGAGGAGTAAAGATCTCCAAACTATACAGCTGAGGATTTTGTAGATTGGTTCTTTTCCTAAACTGGGTTCTTACCTTCTGGATACATACTTATATAGGGTTCTCTAGGTCTTATTTAATTCCCACTTAAAATCCTAAAGGGGTGTCATTTTCCATTTCAAATCACAAAACTGGTTCTCTTCTTGCCTTGGAGCCTGTAGTCATGGCTCTTTGGCTGGTCTCCCTGGTGGTTGATTACTTTGGGGAATTCTCTTTGAGCAATTATCCTGATTATATGCTCCCTGTAAGGGGAATTCAGATTGCTCTGGGCTTCAGAACCTGATTTTACCAAACTGATGCTTCAAAGAGTAAAAGTGAGTGTTCCTAGCTCTCAACAAAACTGCTAAGGTAGTTTGTGTAAGACCACATATATAATAAATGAGAATGAGAATTAAAAATCCAACTTACCAACTTTCAACACATATACACATAACTATTACGCTAAATTGGTTTTCCGCCAAAATCTGTGTCGAGTAACTTCCCGTGTGAGAAAGCACTGTGATTGGCTGAGGCTTGAAAAGACAATGACACTCACTTCCTTGCCCTCACTTAACTATGCTCGATATTTCACTTCTACCCCAAATTCTGTCACTTTTAATTTACTGGGTTTTTTTTTTTGACTTGAATGTATGTATGACTTTAGGCTTCACATCCAGCATAGGTACAAGACATCCACACTCATTAGGACAACCTATGAGGGTACACCGATCAAAGAAGTGAATCTAGCCATGGAGGAACATGTGACCTGCTAGCAATCTCAGCTGCTCTCACAGAGATGGCTACCAGAACTGGGCATGTGGGCAAAACTGTCTAGTTCAGTGAGAAAGTTGAGCTATTACCAAATGTTTGGTAATAGTAAGGAAATTACCTCATTCATCACCCCTGTTCTATAGCAATGTCCTCTGAATGGAAGCATTCCTTCCTGAGAGGAAGCTCCTGAGACTGGGGAAGCTCAGCAAAGTACAGGTTGCTGAGGCCCTTTTCCCGGATTATTGGGCAGTAAAGACTTGCTTGGGAGAAAGACTCTGGTGGAGCTGTCTGGAAATTGGGCAGAGAGCCCCACGGATGCAGCTTTTATCAGTGGTCGTGCATGCTGGGGTGGGATTTTTGGTGATAAAGCTGTCTCTGAGTCACTCATGGTCCTCGATAAACTTATTATTTCACCAAATTGGTTTTATTAGAACCATTTCGTTGGTCTGTCATTAGTGCCCCATCTGGGGTGAATAAACATTATTTAATGTTTCCCTAGGAAAAACTACACAGAAATTCATTCTCTGGGATATATGTTTAAGAGAAAAGAATAGATTTTATTTCATGGTCTGTTCCTTGACTTGGTATATTCACTCGCAAGCTCCCCATAGGTCTTCACAAGAAAACTCAACTGTAGAGCAGAAATATTTGGACAGGTACTAAAAAATGGTTCCTTGGTCTGGATGTGGTAGCACATGCCTTTAATCCTAGTACCTGGGATGAAGAGGTAGGCAGGTCTCTGTGAGAAGACTATCTTCATTTACATGATGAGTTCTAGGCCAGCCAGGGCTACATAGTGAGACCCTGTCTCAAAAATAAAACAAAACACAATAAAACTAAAGATGGTCTGGTAATGTGATGGGTGAATGTTGATTAAATTTAAATATGTAAGTGTAGATAAGTAAGATAAGAGGCTGAAGCTATTAGTATGAAGTGTGAAGAAACAAAGACAGAGTTAAACCTATCTTGAGTATTAATCACATTTATATTGAAGCAGGGAAACATGTTTCATATGGGGTAGTAGAGGGCTCTTCAGAGCAGAGCCAGTCCAGTCACTTCACAGTAGTACTAGAATTCCACTCAGAAAGGATCATAACCCCTAATAACCCTACTTACCTTATTTATTCTTCTTCAGGAATAATGTAAGTGACCAACAGAAGGCAGAGCATGGGCCCTTGCAAAAATGGGGGCTTCTCTAGAAATACCATGGAGGGAGAAGTCAGCTTTGACTATCACTAGAGTGGAGTGTAGACATTAGCTCTAGCTAGAAGCAACTGTAGTGCCAGACAGATGCTTCCTGTCATGGTTTCTACTTCTCCCCGGTTTAATCTTGGATGAGGAAGAAGCAGCCTAACGGTGAGAAAGGGAGACTAGAAGCACCAAGTGGGACAGAAGCACTGTTAACCAAACGGTCTCCTGCTGCCAAAAACGCCTTTTCAGGGGATAGGATTCAGCTTTAAATAAAAGTCAGGATTTTATTTATATTTATGTTATAGAACATCTGGATTACTGAATTCTAACAAGGAACACTCAAATGGTATACATTGTTCTAGAATGACCTGTTCTGAATTTCTCTTGAAGGACTAATTCCTCTAAATGGATAACAAGAAAGCAGGGCAAAGTTAGTTTTCATTGTTCTTTTCTGTGACAGTTATTCTTTATTTTAAAAAAGATTTATTGTTATTTTATGTGTATGAGTGTTTAGCTCTTCTTCCTTTATGCATGTGTACCACATGTGTGCATGGTACCTATGGAGGCCAGAAGAGGGTGTTGGATCCCCTGCTATGTGAGTGCTCTACAAGACTAGTAAGTGCTCTGAAACACTGAGCCATCTCTCCAGTGCATGTTCCCTCCCACTTTTAATTTTTTTTTAAATTAAGTTTTAATTTACAGGGTTGGAGAGATGTCTCAATGGTTAAGAACATTTGTTGCTCTCATCGATGATCTGGCTTCAATTCTCAGCACCCATATGGTTGTTTAAAACCATCCTTAACTCTAGTTCCATGGGACTGGATTTCTTCTTCTGACTTCTGTGGGTACCAGGCATGCACATGGTACATAGACATTCATGTATGCAGAACACTCACATGTGGTAATATTTTATTTGTGTTTTGACAAATAATGCTTGCCTGAAGATCAGAGTATGGAGCTAGCCACACTACTTAGCCATAGAGGCCAGAAAGTGGTGGCACACACCTTTAACCCCAGCATTTGGGAGACAGAGACATATGGATCTCTGTGAGTTCAAGGCTACCCTAGCTACACAAGGTTGAATCAATCTAAAAGAGAAAAAAGAGTCAAGTGGTGGTGGCTCACACCTTTAATCCCAACACTAGGGAAGTGGAGACAGGAGTGATATGGCTGGGCAGAGAGAGGAATATAAGGCAGGAGGAGACAGGTACTCACCACATTCAGTCTGAGGTTTTATAGAGACAGCATTCAGTCTGAGGACTTGTAGAAACAGGATGCCCATTCGGTGTGAGGATTTCATAGAGGTAAGAACTAGCGGCTGGCTGCTCTGTTTCTCTGATCTTTTCACTTTCACCCCCCCTAATATCTGACTCCAGGTTTTTTTATTATTAAGACTAATTAGAAATCATGCTACACTCACACATAAATTAAATATAATACGAGGATTTTAGAGTTTACATTTATATATGTGTGTGTGCCTGCATGTATACTACAACATAAATGTGGAAATAAGAGAAGAGTGAGGACAATTTGTAAGAGTCAGTAAGTCTTGGGTTTTGACCTCAGGTCATTAGATTTGGCAGCCAGTGCCTTTTCCTACTGAGCCATCTTTCAAGTCTATGATGGTTTGTCATCATAATCTTGATTGTCAACTTAATAGGATCTAGACTCACCTATCAGAAAAGTCTTTGTGTGTTTTTATCTATATTGTTCTATTTACCAGCAAAGACTTGGGAATCAGATATTGGGGCAAAAACCTGATATATCAGAGAAGTTGAAAACCAACCAGCTCACCTTCCCTTCTGGCAGGAGATCCAGAAAGAGAATGTCTCTCTTATCTCAAACCAAAGAGGATCATGAATCTCTAAGTCCCTTCCTACTCTTTCCTATTTGTCTCTCTCACAATCTTACCAGGTCCTCTGGATTCTCTATGACTAATTCTTGTCAACTACTTGTTGGCTCCACCCCTGATCCAAGGCTAATTTTACTAATACAGTCTCAGAGTTTCACAAAACAATCAAATATTCCACAATATTTCCTCTTTTTTGCTTAAATGAAAGGAAAGGTTTTAACTCTAACACAGTAGAACTATATACAATGAAAACAATTATAAGGTATGAGTTACATACATGATGTCCAGTTCATTAGTATTCAGAGAAAGTATTTTATTAATCTATCTTGTCTTAGTGAGTCCAAAGTTTTATCACTTTCTATCAGAATTTTATTATCAACCTAAAAATATCTTTTGAGACTTAAAACAGTTTCTTAAACAACTTAAGCTTTTATGTCTCTCGACTTTATAAACTTTACATTTCCTTTGTAAGTTTCTTTTCTAAATTTGATAACAAAGAAAATGATATAACTATCTAGTCTTCAACCCCCATTAGAGTTCTAAGGCTATAATATTATCTAAGTAAACAGGAAGTACAGAGCAAGCAATTTCTAAAACTGTAGAAATAACAGAAACAGTTGGCTGCCTGGACAGTCACCCAAGGCTCCTCTGCAACATTAGGGCTTTTGTCTTTAGCCTACAGGTCTAGAATATCTGTTTGAAAGACTCTTTTGTGAAGCAGAAATTTTGAAGGACTTGTCTACCTTGCCTTGGCAAAGTTTGGCAGTAATTTTCAGTAAACAGAGGTTTCTCTGTCCTGCCCCTTCCCATAGCCACTTCTAAATAATCACTCAGAGGTTTAATATTAATTACAAACTGCTTGGCCAAACAGCTCAGGCTTATTACTCACTAGCTCTTTACTTCTAAATGAGCCCATTTCTATTAATCTACATTTTGCCTTGTGTCTCATGGCTTTACCTATGCTCTAATACATCTTGCTCCTCTGGCAGCTGGCTGGTGTCTCTCCCAGCCTCTACTCTTCTCCTCTCTCTATTTTCAGTTTGGTTTTCCCACCTGACCTTATTCTGCCTTACTGTAGGTCAAAGCAGCTTCTTTATTAACCAATGAGAGGAATACATATTCACAGTATACAGAAGTGTTGTCCAGTTTGGACAGCATACTATTAACAGTTGAGGCAAGGGAAGTTTCTTGACCAGTGACTAGCTTTGCAACATTAAAGTAAACTCCATATGTAGGTTCTTCAATGCCTATCATCTTCTCTGAAGTAGATTAGTATTGCCAGAAGCAGATGTATCTCTCTGTCATGAAAAGCCTTACATTATTAAAATATCTTAAATGCCATAGTTTGTAGAATTCTGAAGTGTCTGAAGACCATCTATCTACCTAAAATACATGAGGCTAAATAAAGTTTATTTTTGTGTATATCTAAACTCTTACTATAAATTTTATTGTTATCTTAATTATCCTAAGCAGTTCTTAATTGTAGCTTTCAAGGACTAGAACTTTATATTAGAGTTTTAAATGAATTGCATAGGCATGATATCTTATAGTATGCTGTAATAAAAATAACCTTAATTTGTATCAATTTACAAAAATCCATACCAATGTAAAAATTGTAGACTGGTAGTTGCTTTTTTAGTCTAAAAGTAGGTTAAACAATCTCTTAATTTATCCTATCATCCTTTATTGCCTCTCTTCTCTTCAGAAAGAGAACCCCGAATATAACCTCCTTTGTGTAGTTTCCTCCGTGACCATCACCGATAACACCTTGAAATTAATCCCCCTAAACAATGACAAACATCCATAACCTACCCAATGATCAAAACAATCCATCCTACCTCTCAGGAATGTGGGTGGTGTGTTTTTAAAATTATTTCCTGCTGCCTGGGGGCAATGGCATCTTTAGTGGACTCAGAAAACAGGCATTAAGTCTTTTAATTGCACTGTGGATGAGTTTCTCCACTGTTGACAGGGAATGATTGAACCAAATTTGGTATGGGGCCTTCAGAAGACCCCTTAAAGTGTTCTCTGATGACAAAGAGTTATCCTGCCTGCCCCTTGTTGACCTGCATTCATTAGTCCAATTATAGCCTTTGACATACCTTCTGCATACTTCAGAAGTCTAGGGCCTTTCATATGGATTATATATTTAAAAAACGTTGTTTCTAGGAATGCCTTGCCTACAATTTCTTTTTGGATGACCTTGATTACCACAATTAGAACATTAGACATTTTGATTTTTCTTAAAATTTTTAGAAATCATTTCTATCAAATTAACATCAGAATTGTAAGATCCAACATCAGTTGTATTTCTAATCCATTCATCTATGGGTGCTGATCTTGCCTTTAAAAACCTAATCATTGTTTTATATTCTGAATTAGCATTTTCAAAAGCTGAAGATTTAATTAATATTCATCTTACTTCTGGTTCTGATACTATTTTATTTGCAGCTGAAGTTGATCTTTGCCAAAAAATTACTGAATACTTCTTTTGTGTCTTGTATAATTTTAGTGAATGACTCAGACCTTTTTCCTGATTTGTCATCTTTGTCCCAAGGATTCAAAGCTGCTAAGTGATGAAGTGCCAAGGTATGATCATGAAATTCAACCTGCCTTTGCAAATTAGCATACTGGACTTCACCAAGAATTTTGTCTTGGGAAATATCAATACCTCTGACACTATTTTATTGTTACGACCAGAGCTTCCTTTTTCCATCATATTTTCTATTGTAACTGAGGACTAGCCTTCAATATTGCTGTAACTAAAATTTTCTAGTCTTGGGGGATAATTCTGTTCTGAGTCACACATGAATTTAATGCCTGCTTCACATAGTATTAATGCATACCATTTGAAATGGTCATTTCCTTATATCTCCTTAAATCAAATATTTCTATAGGATTCCATTTAAATTCTTCAAAACCTTGGCGATGCCTATCATCTGCTGGTCATTCTTGTATAGCAACTGGATAAACTAAGGTGGGTGTTCTAATAACCTTGAGGCACCCCCTCTTTAGTTTTCTCATGCAATGGTGAAATAGGTTCTTGTGAAAACCTTCTAGATCAGAGAAGTTGAGAAGCAACCAGCTGACCTTCCCTTTTGTCAAGAGACCCAGAAAGAGGGCATCTCTCCTTCTGTCCCAAACCAAAAAGGACTGTGAATCTCTAATTCTCTCTCTATTCCTTCCTGCATGTCTCTCTATTCATCTCTCTATACCAGGTCTTCTGTATTCTCTATTGCTAATTCTTATCAAGTAGTTGCTGGATCCACCCTGATCCAAGATTAATCTTATTAACACACTCTGGGAGCTTCACAATGTGATCAAATATTCTGCAATATTATGCATGTTTGAGAAGAATTATCTAGATCAGATTAATTGGGCAGTTCCATTACATGGTGGTCTCAGACAGAATAAAAAGCAGAAAGAGTTCTGAATATTAGGCATTCATTGTTTTTTGTTTCCTGTGGATCCAATGTGACCAGCTGATTCAACTTCTTGCCATCCTTACTTTCTTGCCATAATGTACTGTGCACTATAATGATAATCAAAAATAAACCCTTCCTTTATTGAATTGACTTGACATATACTTTGCCACAGCAAAAAACCACGTAGTTAATCTAGTCATAATGCTTGAGGTTGAATCTTTTACTTATTTCCAAGAGTTCCAATTCCATGCCAGATAATCCCTGCATAGATTAAGCATCAAGTATATGCAACATAAATTTCTTTCTTTTTTGTGTATCACCTCCTTTCTCTGAGGGTTTCATTTGTAGCACTTCTAAAGGTTTTAATATCTCTACATGGCAGCGGATATTAGACTTTACCAAAATTGTTTTCCTTTCTAGCTTATGTATTTATTAACCTCTTCATTTCTATTGTCCCAAAGAGTTCCATGCTCCTGATTCCTGTGCCAAAAGAGGGCTTGTATCTAGTGCAAAGCCCTCTGTGATACCTTACGGACAGATTCTCCAGTCCATGCCACGTAGCCTTTACTTTCACACCTACTGTGACCTAAGACACCTGTCTCCTATGGATGCCTTCCTCTTGTTTCTCAGAGTTGCATTTAATCCTAGAATTTAATTTAGCAGAAGTTTAATTAAGCCTATATTGGAAGCCTGTGCTCTTATTGGTCTTGGGACTCTCTATGTCTGCCATGGAGTACTCAAGGCCTTTTCTTTCTTTCTTTTTTTTTTTAAAATTGATTTTACTGAGCTATACATTTTTCTGTGCTCCCCTCCTTTCCTCTCCCCCTCCAACCCTCTCCCATGGTCCCCATGCTCTCAATTTACTCAGGAGATCTTATAGATCTTATAGATTATATCCATGTATGTTTCTCTTAGGGTCCTCATTGTTTTCTAGGTTCTCTGAGATTGTGAATTGTAGGTTGATTTTCTTTGTTTTATGCCTAAAAGTCTCTTATGAGTGAGTACATATAATATTTGTCTTTATGTGTCTGGGTTATCTCACTCAATATGGTATTTTCTAGATTCATCCATTTGCCTACAAATTTCAAGATGTCATTATTTTTACCTCTGTGAAGTACTCCATTGTGTAAATGTACCACATTTTCCTTATCCATTCTTTGGTCGAGGGGCATTTAGGTTGTTTTCTGTTTCTGGTTATGATAAAAAGTGCTGCTATGAACATAGTTGAGCATATGCCCTTGTGGTACGATTGAGCATCCTTTTGGTTTATACCCAAAAGTGGTATTGCTGGGTCTTGAGGAAGGCTGTTTCCTAATTTTCTGAGAAATCGTCAAGGTCATTTCTCTTCTTTCCTTTGACTGTCCCAATCTTTAACAGCATTTCTTTGGGCTATATCTTTTTCTGAAGAGAAGTGTGTTTCTCTCCTGTGTCCTACAACTCTTCATTAAAAAGACTCATCTGAGTCTATAACAATTCAGCATGTAATTCGGTGTGGTCCTATTCTTTCTGTGCCTGTGATAAGAAAATACTGTGTTGGACTTTCCTGTTCTCTTGCTTTCTTATGCAGATATCTTCTCCATTTCTTGCCCAGACAGACATTTTGTTATAGCTCCTCTAGGTTTTGAAATTTGAGGTATGATGTTTCACTGTGTTTGTCAATCTGACTGACTGAATTAAGAAACTTGAAGTGAGTTCCAGGACAGCCAGGGCTACATAGTGAGACACTATAGAGAGAAAGACAGAGAGAGAGAGAGAGAGAGAGAGAGAGAGAGAGAGAGAGAGAGAGAGAGGAAACTTGTAGGATATTTATGGGCACTGCTTTGAATATATATGAGGGGCTTTCAGAGAGAATTAACTGAGGGTGAGGAGATCTATCTTGAATGTAAGCTGCACTGTACCTCAGTCTGGAATTTTGCTGAGCAAAAAGTAAAAGAGGAAAAAGCCAGCTAACTGACAGGATTCTCCTTTCTCTGCCTTCTGGCACACTGAACCATGAGCAAGCAACTTTGTTTTCCTGCGGCCAGAGCCAAAAGCTGCTTGCATTGCCTTCCCGGCCACACTGAGCTGCAATAACCCTTCACACCATAAATCAAAATAAAACCTTCCTCCCCTAAGCTGATCCCTTTAAGGTTATCTGGTCCTGGCAGTGAGGAAAGAACTATTACATGGCATGTCTTGTCCAGATGTCGTATTAGTTTCTTTTTGTTATGACAAATATTTTAGCAAAAGAACTTAAAGAGAAAATTACTTATTGTGGCAGTTTAGGAGTTTCCCCTACCGTGGTAGGGAGGCTCACATCTTAGCGGGTGCACATATGGTGGCCAGGAGGGTGCACATATGGTGGCCAGGAGGCGCAGAGTGTGCGCCTATGCTCGTGAGCTTCTCCTTTCTCGTTTTATTTTTTTCTGGCTCTAGGGAACAAAAGTTGCTACCCATATTCAGTGTTCCCTCTTAGTTAATCCTGATTGGAAGGCCTCGCTGACACACCCACAGGTGTGTTCTGCTAATCTAGATATTTCTCTACCCAAACAAGTTAACAGTTGAGATTAGTCCTCACATACATGAACTGTATGAATTTTGTGTTTACTAAAAGCAAAGTAGTAAACACACTTCTTTTTGTTCTCACCTTCACCTTTTTGCACTTCCTAATATTCTTATAAAAGGTTTCTTTGTAGATTCATATCCTATCCTTGGCTTGACTTATCAATACCTTTGTCTAGCCACCCCAGGTGTGGCCTTTGCCGCTCTGCTGCTGGTCTTGCTGAGAGAAGTCCAAAAACGTGCTTTCGAGGTTGGAACATCTAAACGAATGATGTCGATGAAGGAACATCAGTGATACTTGCTTTCGTCATGGGTCCCATTCCTTACCCTAAACACAGCAGTCTTTCCTTTACCCAGCCAATGCCTTAGTAAAGTGGTTATTATAATGAATGCCATTCCACAACGAAGGGAAAACAGGATTGAGGAATAAGTGCTCCTCTATAAAGTTAGGCAAGATATTTATCGCTGCACCTAAAATGAAGTCTATAATAAATGGTGACTAATCTACAGCCGGACTAAGAAACTGAGATGAAAATTACTTCCCAGTTTGTTTACAGGAAGAGCTAAGGTAGAAGAGTAAAAATGGAAGCCATCCAGCTTACTGCGACACTGCTTTATATTTGCTCTCTCAGACTTATAAAAGATTTATTTAGTCACCTTTTATGTGTTATACATCTGCGTGAGTTCATGTGTACCATGTATGTGAGGGTGCTTGGGATGGAGGTGGGAAGGTGTTGGAGCCCCTTGAGAAGTTACAGGTGTTTGCATTACCTGGTGTAGTTGCTTGGGAACCGAACCTGGGTCCTCTAGAAGACCAGCAAGTGTCTCTAACCACTGAGCACCCCCTGTCTTTTTGGATTTTGAGACATGGTTTCTCTGTAGCTTTGGAGCCTGTCCTGGATTCCTGGAACTAGCTCTTGCAGACCAGGCTGGCCTCGAACTCACAGAGATACTCCCGCCTCTGCCTCCTGAGTGCTGGGATTAAAGGTGTGAGCCACCACCACCTGACTGCCATCTCTCTTTAAATATCTTTCTCAGGTACTTAAGTAAAAAGTAAAACTCTGTGCCTTAAATTGTCTTTTTGGGTGAACATCTAGAATACAATATACCTTAGGCAAAAGAACATGATTAAGTCTGATGTGGATTTTTTTTTATCTCATAACCATGAATTGTATTAATCTTAATTTTTGGCCTTAGCATACACTTCTCATTGGTTCATTCCATTGTTCTTTTTGTCCTTTCCTCTTTCTTTCCCTCTGTCGTACCTTCTTTCTAACTTGTGCCCTCTTAGCAATCTTCAGCGTCAGTGTTTGGAGTGGAATAGAACTCTCAGATTCCCTAACCTTCCACCTATTGTATTTGCCATGTTAAGCTTGGAATTTGAATAAACACTGGATGTGACAGGCTTACCACATCAGGAGGAAAAAAAAATCACCATTTCTTTTGATTTCTCTAGAATTTAAGTGCACCCCTAAAGCTCAAAGGAAGGGTGTGGTTTTGACTCAAACTTTGCCCTATTGGCCAACCTCAGGGAGTCTGGGTTGTGTTAGAGGGAATGCACCAAACCTAACAGCAGACAAGTCTGATGCGGTTTGAAGTTTCATTGTGAAACTTCTGTGCACTTCTGCTTTTCACCCAGTTGTGTTATAGGAAAACAACCAAAACATTCGTTTCAGTTTTCCTGACCATCTGTTTAGAATAACACGAATGCACATTTAAATATTCTACATTGTCACTAGCAGTTTATCTTAAGATATTGAAACTGAATTATTTACTTATTCATTAGTCAGTTTAAAGCTTTTGAAAATGTTTCTTCAATTGTGATTACATATGTACATACACAATACACTATATACATATTTACAGCTGTCTCATGGTATCCATGGGGATTAGATTTCAGGACCTTTCTTGTATACCAAAATCTGTGTATGTTCAGATGCCAAATAAAATATGGTAATATTTTCATATAAGTTGTGTCTATCACCCTATATACTTTTAAATCATGATAGATTAACTTCATTTTATGCAAGGAAAGTCCTATATGAAGAAACATGTTTGTGCTCGATACAGGTAATTATTTTTCAATAAGTTCGATCTGTATTTGGTTGAATGTAGGGATGAGGAATCCATAAATATGGAATGCCAACTGTTAATGTGTAGCATCATATATTTATATAGACCGTTTTTATTAGAACACAAAATATTGTAAGTTTTAAGTAATTTGCTATACAGAAGTTTATAGTTATTATAGAGCAATTGGATACTACAAAAGTGAGAAATCAGAAAATGGGTATGGTATGAGTGCTTCATTGTACTGGCAACTAATAATGTACTAGGCGCTAAGAAGAACTCACAGAGGACAGTACATAGACTGTACCTGCTAAGAGAATGACACACAAATAAAACACACATATATATTTTTTGCATATGCATAATAGAATTTTATTCAGTCATGAGGAAAAGTTAAACCTTGACATTTACAGGAAATTGTATATAACCAGACAGCACTACATTAAGTGAAATAAGCTAGGCACAAAGACAAACACTGCATGTTTTCTCTCACATGTGGAATATAGATTCAAATTTATATGTTTATTAGACACTCATGCAAAACACATATTTTAAATAACCAACCAAGTCTAAAATGTCCTGGGCCTTTTGTCACTCTGGCATTGACCTGTTTCTTTTAGTCTTTTATACTTAGATTTAGTTTACTCAGAGATTAGTGATTTGAGTGCCTGGAACCTGCCAAGATTAAAGCTGAAACATTCAGAGAAGAAGAAATTAGGGAGAAATCTTTCCATTTGTTAGATGGGTTGGAAGAGTAGGTGGATGCTGGGGAATATTGTTTTAAGGTGTGCTGCTTTGGTTTATGCTGCGTTTGTTTAACTCTGTGAAACCATAATCGTCTGCCTGTCTAAAACACCTAATGGCTGTAATAAAGAGCTGAACGACCAATAACGAGGCAGAAACAAGGATAGGCGGGGCTGGCAGCCAGAGAAGATAAGTAGAAGGAGAAACGAGGAAGCAGAGGAGCAAGAGAACAAAGAGAGAAGGGCATCAGGGGTCAGCCGCCCAGCCACCCAGTTAGTCATGGAGTAAATAAGAAAGAAAGGCATATAGAAACAGAGAAAGATAAAAGCCCAGAGCAAAAGGTAGCCAGGATAATTTAAGTTAAAAAAAAAAATACTGGCAAGAACTAAGCCGAGCTAAGGCTGGGCATTCATAACTAAGAATAAGCCTCTGTGTGTGATTTGTTTGGGAGCTGGGTAGTTGGTCCCTCAAAAAAAGTCAAAAGAGTAAAACATCACACAACAGGTGGATGAATATTAAGAAGTGTAAAACTGATGTCTCTGGGAGGCAAAGAAACTCTATCAAATCGGAGGTGAGGACAAGTCGGGGTTACGCATGTGCCCATAGTTAGGGCTCTAACAGACCAGCAGTATAGGTTTGGCCACATTTCAACATCCTAGCTAGAGAGAGGAGTAATGGGGGAAAGCCGTAGCCCCAGATCTGTTTGGGGGCGTTATTGATGAAGGTTAGTTCTTGTAGAGGACCAGGTGTGGTCTGGTTGATCCCTGACTTGATTCTTGTGCTGTGAGGGGGTCTGATGAAGTCCTTCTGACTCTTACCTCTTGAAGACATCAATCTGCCTCCTACAAATGATCATTTCTGCCCCAGAGTATAGTGTTACCGTAATGGATTATTGTCCTAACCTAGGCGTGGTTCTGTCCTGTGAAGATTTGTTTTTCCTGGAAACCAGGTGACTTCAAGTTTAGGACAATTACTCGCCTCTGTGCTGTTGTGGAATATTTGTTCAATTATGTAAAGATGTGTTGCATTTGTTTAATTATGTTAGGATATGTTGTTCTTTCATCTTGCCTGCCCGAGGCACCTGATTGGTCTAATAAAAAAATCGAATGGCCAATAACAAGGGAGGAGGTGTAGATAGGACTTCTGGACATGGGGGGCAGTAAGTAGGAGGAGGAATTTAGGCTCAAAGAAGAAAGAAAAGAAGATGCTGGGGGCCAGGCAGCCAGACACAGAGGAAGCAGGAAAGTAGGACGTGGAGAGTGAAAGTTAAAATCCCCAGTGCAGAATGTAGATGAAGAGAAACAAGGTAAGTTAAATGAGCCAGTGGGACAAGCCTAAGCTAAGGTCACACACTCATAATTAATAATAAGTCTTTGTGTCTTTATTTGGGAGCCGGTTGGTGACCCAAAGAAAATTCCCACTACACTGTGCCTTCAGCCAAAGGAGACACAAAATCAAGACATGGATATCAGACTTTGCTTCTGCTTTCAGTCACCTGGGGTCCAAGTAAGAAGTTGATGCTATTTAGCAAAAGCAGCTTCTGAGTTCCGATTTCATTTGTTCCACACTTCATAAGGTGCACAGCCACATACATCATAGTGTTTTTGAAGCTTACTTTGAACAAAAATTTGAAAGGAGAATTTAAACCAAACAGAGTCTAATCAATGGTGGCTTCCTCCTAAAACAGGATCAAACCAAGGACACTGGCAATGCTAACAAGCCCTCCACCGGAGTCACACCCTCATTTTTAGGAGGTATATTATGTCACACAATGGTAATGAATAAAGTTAGGAGTGAAAAAAATCAAAATGCTCTACTGTGTCTCCTCATGCAAGACTAATGGCAGACTTCCTGTTGGTTTCAGATAATCAGAACCAGGTTTCTGAAACTTCAGAACAATTATGCTGGGGACTACACAAAAGAAATCAAGCTGTGAGATCATAAACCTATGTATTTAACCCATGGATTAGCAGGAATAAAATGGCATGTCAGTTCTTAAATAAAGCAGTTACGGCAGATAGACACAAAGGAGAATCCAGCAGCCTTAATAATTCTGCCTGTCTCATGGATGAAATCAAACTGGACAGCTTTTAATTCCCTTGGTTGTTTGAAAATTACTATATACATTTCAAGCTTAGAAAGAGACCAAGATGACTTTAATACAGCCTACTACCTTTATTTATCAGCCTGCCTACCTATCCAACCATTTCTCTAGTAAATATTTATTATGTAGCCACCGTGAAGAAAAGAGCTCGGCTTGTACCGGTATTAGCAAATGCCTTAGTTGAGAAACGATTACACATCACTGGGATGTGGGCTACAAAGCCGAGTGAAACCACTATGGGAAACTCAGATTTTATTTACAAGAGGGAATGGGTTTCAAGTGAAAGGGCAAACAGCCCTCAGTGTTCAAAACTTACAGTTGTTTTTCTTCCCCATAAGAAATAAAAACACTTTAAAACTACTGTGTAATTCTGAACTGTATCACCAGTAAACAAACAGAAACCCTTCCCATGGTAAGGAAGAGCAGTAGTGTTTATTTCTGAATCTTATTGAAGTTTACTTCATTTTATGATGGAGTCATATTTCTTTTTTCTTTGCTACCAACAGAGGCTCAGAAAAATCTGGTGGGTATGTTTTATATAAGGCAAAAAAAAAAATGTCCCCTAAACTAGAACATCTGGTGGTCAACTGGCTATCACCTAATGCTCCACAATTACAACAAACTCTGTCTGGTGAGGCTGAAATCTAGGCAGACTCCCAGGAGCCAGACCTCTTTCTGTCTTCTGACCTACAGTGTCTCCATTTGCCTTGCCACTGAAGCTGGAAATGGGTACTCATCCAGTCCCTGTACCTTTTGGGGGGCACTCTTCCCTTTGGTCATCAAATTATTGCTTCTATTTTCACAGTAGGCCTAAAACTCTTCTTTTCACCATCACTGCCATTGCTGTATGCCGCCCTTCACCATCAAGACCCCAAAATGATCTTCCTGCTTCTGGACCTGCTCTGGTCCACAACTTCCTAAACGGTAGGGTCTGACTTGATGTGGGGATTGTGTAACTGAATGTGGGAATCATGAAATGGTTTTTTTTGCAACAGTAAATAGTTCTGACTACAACAACTATAAATAAATTGAAAATCAATTGTGTAATGAATCCAAGGTGTTTCTGATCATGCTCACCTATGTTGTATCACATGGCTTCACTGCAGCCTTGGCTGTGAACACACAACATACATGCTTTGCATTGTACATGTTACCATTCCACACAATGCCAATGATTGCTGCCTGAATCATATAGTTCAGATTTGTGACTATTGTGTTATGTATTTCAGTGTTTTTTTATTGTACATATAAAATTTTCTATTACATAAAGGTTTAATTACAGAAAACCAAGACTATATGTGTATATATATATACATATACAAATACATATATATATATATATATATATATATATATATATATATTCTCAAGTCAGGGTTTCGCTGTAGCTATTGAGCCTGTCCTGGATTTAGCCCTTGTAGACCAGGCTGGTCTTGAACTCACAGAGATCCTCCTGCCTCTGCCTCCTGAGTGCTGGGATTAAAGGCATGTGCCAATGCCGCCAGGCTTGACAATATTTTCTTATTGACATTATTTAGCATGACAGTTATCAATCAGTATTTCTTTGGATTATATTTAGGATGTTTTATTTTTAAAAACTGCTGTTTAAATTAGTAACTTGATTTTTATAAAAATCGTTAAAATGATATTTGTCTTCCAATAAGGATGGAATTTCCTATGCTTTCTAAAATGGCCCTAAACATACTTCTGTTAATTTGTACTATGTTATGTGTGCAAAGCAGTGTTCTCAGCGTTAACAATTATAAAATCAAAATATCAATCAATTCTGAATAAAATATTGAAGAGGCAGTATTTCTGTAATATTAAATGTTCAGCCTAGGTCCTGGCAGGCTGGCTCATCAGGTAATGTGCTTTTTGAGAAAGCATGAAGACCTGAGGGTGGCTCCTCAGCACACATGTCAAAAGGCTGAGGTGGTGGTGAGTGTCTCCAGCCTTAGCATGGAAGGTTGTGGTAGAGACAAGGAGACTTTCTGGAGTTTGCTGGTCAGCTAATATGGTCAACATGGCAAGCTCTAGGTTCAGTGACAAACCCTGTCTCAAAAACATATGAGGGGGAAACTATAGAGGATGACTGACATCAACATCTGTCTACAAATGCACATGTACCGTTGAGTATGCCTGCACACACATCTGCACACGTGCACATGTGGTGTCCATACAGCACACCACAGCACACACAATCGCGCACACATAAACACATCAGAAAGCACTGAACAATATTTAATTCTTGATGTTAAAAAAATAAGCCAGCACATTTCTTTTCATGGTATGCAAATTTCCCTCATCTTTAATAAATGGTAAAATTATATGAAGACCAGAGTATTTTATTTTTCACAAGAATTATTTTATTTATTCATATTTTTAAACTTTTAAAATTTTTCTTCATGTCTTTTACAGCATGCATCTTGATCCCAGGCATTTCTTGTCCCTGCATATCCTCCCTCTGCCCTTTCAGCTACCCACACACCTCAATAAAATCCAAGAGAAAAAGGAAAAGAAAAAAATCTCATCATGGAAGCTGTAGTGTGACATAGTGAGAATGTATTAAACCCTTTTGTCCATATGTCTTTACTTGTAAGTATTCATTGCAAAGTCATCGATCTGGTTTGAGGCCCCTGGTTTCTGCTATCCTATCCATGCTGGGCCCTTGCTTGAAGTCCTCTTGGTTCTGCTGTTGCTGTGTTGTGGAGATCCTGCAGCTTTGGGTCTGCAGGACCGGTCCCTTCACGTGCTCCAGCAGATCACAGATGGGTGGACGTTGGGGTGGGCCAATGTATAAGCCCGTCTGAACCTGAGTAGTTGCAGAGTTGGTCAGCCCACCAAGTTCACCCTTCGCAGTGATGAGAAAAGGGGCAGGGCCAGTTCTCCTGCTTTCACATCCTCAGGGTCAGAGCTCCCACACCTACACCATCAGAGTCAGCTCTACTGTGCTGCCCAGGCGTGGCATAGGGGCCACTCTCCCAAGCGCTGCAGCGGTTGAGGGGCAGGGCCAGCTCTCTGTCACTTATGACCTCAGAGTCAGCTGCCTCAGGCATTGATGGGCAGGGTACTGATACATGGTAATGGGTACAGCTCTTCCATGCTCATACTATCGGGACTGGCTTGCCCACACCTCTGCCAATGGAGTTGGCTCTATTGTGCTGTCCATGAGAGGTGCGGAGCTTGCTCTCCCAAGTGTTGCAGTTGGTGGTGGATAGGGACAGCTCTTCCACCGTTATGACCTCAGGGTCAGCTCTCTCACCTGCCTCATGCATTAATGGACATGAGCAGGAACTAGGGCTTCTCTCCCTCACCCATGCCACCACATGACAGATGAGCAGTGGAGACAGCTTTCCCATCCTTATAACTTCAGGCCTTACTCACTCAACAGAATTGGTTATAATGGACTGCCTAGGCAAGGTGCAAGACCTGCTCTCTTGAGAATTATTTAAAACAAATACATAATTTTTATCAACATGTTAATAAAACATTGGTAAATCAATTTTATTTATCTATATGC
The DNA here is from genome assembly GCF_982192425.1 of Myodes glareolus. NCBI lineage: Eukaryota > Metazoa > Chordata > Mammalia > Rodentia > Cricetidae > Myodes > Myodes glareolus. Next base: position 90,063,092 of record NC_142032.1, on the reverse strand, counting down.
TTTAGGTCACATAAAACTTTCCTAAACAAAGAGCCACAAGTGGGAAAAAGTTTAAGAATCTTTGTTCTAATGGAGACTGTACATACCTGGGTCACCCTTTCCAGCTAAACTATGCTCATATTACTTTCTTTCTAAAACTTTATATGGATTCTCATTTATTACAGGAGACTTCATAATCTTTCCCTAACTATTTCAAGATCATTTTTGAAAAGAGCTTGTGTTTCTCCCAAATATGATAGTTACTTTTCTGTTTCTGTGATAAAATACATTACTAAGACAATTTATTAAAAAGGAGTTTATTTTGGCTTGTGGTTCAAGAGGGTAAGAGTCTATCATGGTGGGAAGACACAGCAGCAAGCAAGCAGCAGATTTGGTTGGAAGAGGCAGGAATCTGATTGATAACACTTTATAGGAATGTGGGAATCAAGAGAGCAAACAGGAAGTACAGTGAGCCTATAAACTCTCAAAGTCTGTCCCAGTAAAATACTTCCTCCAGCAAGATTTTGCCTCCCAAGGGTTCCGCAACTTCCCCAATCAGTACAATCACTGGCAACTAAGTATGCAGTTAACTGAGGCTATGTGGAACACTTCCTGCTTTAACCACCACACATTGCTTGTCTCAACAGACTATGCATGTTCTTGTGTCCATGAGCAGCTAAACATGCTCTCTCTTTTCCTGGCATGTCTTTGCTTATTTACTTGGTAATCTACTTATCTTCTGTGTCTAACTCAGGTATCATGTTCTCTAAAGAGTCATTGAAGTCCTCAGTTTGTTTGCTCTCTGTGATAAGCTTAATATGGGATATGTTTTTCATAGTTTTCTGCTTGCTCTGTGTCCTCAGAGGTTGACTTTTTTTGTACAACATTAATCAGGTTTCTGTCTCTGCTTTCTGGTGGACTGGAACAATCAGAAGCCCTGGAAGGAGCTAGGGGGTCAACAGAGAGTGCTAACGATAGTAGCCTTTTTCCAACTCCTCTTGGCAGGGAAAATACTACTATCATTATATTAAATGTCCTGGCAGTGTCTGCATTAATCTACTAAAGCAGAACCCCTACCACAACTTCTATAGGCTTGTTTCTGGATTTTAGTAATAATCTCTTCAGGTCTAGAGGGGTCAAGTGTTGGCCATTTGTAGCAGGCTTTCTTGGACCACCAACCAGCTCCCAAGTCAAGACACAGAGACTCACTATAAGTTATAAATTCTTGGCTTTATCTTATGCTTGCCACACTAACTCTTACAACTTAACCTGTTTCTCTGCATCTACGTTTTGCCTCAGAGCTTTTTAGCTTTCTTTCCTTCTCTATATTTTACTTTTATTGCTTCTCATGCCTCTGAGTCTGGCTGGTGACTGCCTGACTTCTGACCCCAGGGCATACCCCTTTCTTTCTTCCTAGTTCTTTCACTCTTCTTCTCTTGAGCCTAGATTCTTCCTCCTACTTATTCCCTCTACAAACCAGTTCCACCTACCCCTCTTCTGCCTCACTGTTGGCCATTCTGCTTTTTATCAGACCAATCAGGTACCCTAGTCAGGCAAAGCAGCACATCTTCACATCATTAAACAAATGCAACATAAAACAAAACGTAACACATCTTTGCCTAGTTAAACAAACATTCTACCGCAGCCCTTCATTGTCTTCAATTGTGTACACCTTTGTGAACCAATCTCTTACTACACTCTTTTAAATAATTTCTTCTGAGCATGCCATCTGTTTACTGGTGTGACTGGCTTATGCTTGTGGTACTATATATATTATATATAATTGTAATTAACATATTTTATTCCAAATATTGTGACTTTTCTATTTCTCTTATTAATTTCCCAGAAGTTAAGTCTGAATCCAGAATAAAGGGCATGGCTATGTAGGGAATCCCCATCTTTTTCAAGGAGGGGCTGTGTGGTAGAATATGCAGAGGCCAGAGCAAAGAGAATGCAGAATGTGATGGACCTGGGAGTCATCGTTTGGGTAGTGAGCGAAATGACAGTTTGGTATGTACCTTGAATTATCTTCATTTGGCAGAAAGTAGTACATGCATAAAATACTGGTTTCGATGTAACCTGGTCTTGGAAACCCACTTTGCATCTTATTAGCCATGCAACACTGGGCAGGTTATGCTTGCAGCAAAGGAGCTATGTTCTGCTTTTAGGTGATTTAGTCTGTGAGAACGTCATCTGCTTCTCAGACAGTGCTCATTTCATTGCTTATTATGGAATTACTCACACCTCAGACCATGGCTTTCTTTTCCATTTTTAAAGTATGCCTGCTTTATCTTCCAGACATCAGATTATGCTGTCTGATGACATGTGACTATCCAGAAATGTGATTGTTCTTCTTACTTCTTTAATTTTTCCTGTTTTTCAAGTTTGAGATTGTATCTCATTTAACTATTTCCTTAGTTACTGATTGACCTAATGGAATCTGGCTTCACCAGCATTATCTCTGCACTTTGTCTACCTTTAACATCCATTTGAACCATAGTAGCTTTGTCAAATTGCCCTGTTATTTTTATTGCCTCTTCCAGAACTACTGAAGCTTGTTACCAATGGTCACTTCAAAATACTTCTGCTATTTTAGTCTCTCGATAATTATTCAAATGTAACACACTTTTCCTTGACCATTGAAACTGCATGCTTTGTACCTGGCAGTAGACATTTCTGGAATTGCTATGTGGAATTCTCTATGGAGTTGTCCAAATCCTTAATGTATAGTTAAATAACCATTTATACACCAAAATACAGAAATGAGTATTTGAAAAGGCTCTCAATGTCTCATTTTCCATAATGAGACTTTAACTGCATTATAGGGGAGCTTTCTGCTAACATTCTTCTATTTCCTATTCCTTCCATGGTCCTCTTATTTTAGTGAGCTAAGTAACTTTCTTTGTCTCAGAAAGTTGATTCACCCATTGAGAAACTATTTTCTATAGTCGCAGAAATAATAAGCAACAGTGATATTTGATCAATGTTATGCAGGACTTCAAAGTTTATATGGTCTTTTTAATTGCATTCGAGTCTAGAACACAGGGTCTTACATGAGTAGCTTTTAAATTACTAGAATAATAGTTCTCTGGTTAGTATTTCTGATATACTGGCATGTTTCTGCTTCCAAGGAAATTACTCATTAATTAATTAATCAATTAATATTTATTGATTCCTCATTGTATTAAGCTCTTTATTAGAAATCCTATACAAAAAAGGGATAAATATAGCATAGCCCTTGTATTTAGGTTAGGGAGAAAAATTTAAGATTAACAAGCAAAAATACTATGTTAAAATATTTTTAACATATAGCAGGCTAGAGAGATGGTTTAGCGGTTAAGAGCACTGTCTGCTCTTCCAGAGGACTCGGGCTCAATTTCCAGCTACCACATGGCAACTCACAACTGTCTGTAACTCTAGTTATAGGGTTTCTGAAACCCATACAGGACATACATGTAGGCAAAACACCAATGAACATAAAATAAAAGAAATTGAGAAAATATTGTAATATAAATTTATACAAAGAACTAAAAGAATATAGCAGAAGAGGAAGTTAATTTTTGCCTAAGATTTGTGGTGGTTCAGGTGTCAAGAAAGAATTATACAGAATACAACAAATAAGCAAATTATAAACAAAATAATATTAAATTTATGTGTTCTTAAAGTACTTCATATAATATTTTTCTTTGGGGCATGTGGGATCATACCACAGAGGGGCTAGTTAAGATATCTAACAAACAAAATAGGATATTTCAAATCCACAGGTGGAATCATGGTCTTAATATCCTAGACAGCTAAGCACTGGATTTTCAGGCCCTGTTACATGAAATTTCTAGGCAGAGGAAACTTATGCCACATAAACAGAACTTAAGGGTTTTAATTGACTCACTTACTTATCTTTAAAAATCATAATACAGTAACTACATGGCAGCAGAGTCTAGGTTAGTATTTTTTGCTTTTTTCAATAGTAGCATTTTAAGTTTCATATTTGAATGGTATTGGGCACACACCTTTAAATATTTTTTTCTATGCTAGGAATTGAACCTAAGTCCATGTACATTCTATAAAGATACTTTACCACTGAGTTACAATCCTTAATCTTTGAGGCTGCAAACATTGTGTATGTGTTCTAAAGAGTAAGTTTAACATTGTAACACACAAAGAAATTCTTCTGTAGTTCTTTTTAAAAAGCAGCTACAACAGAAAGAACAAGCAGGATTTCCTCTATAACTAATATTGACGTAACGTTACAGGGTCCCAAACCCGAATGCCTCTGTTTATTCATGAAATAGAGTCAGGCTATTGGTCCATTTGGATTCACTTCCAACTTTTGCAGTTCAGACTGTTCAGCCAGTTTAACTCTTGGCCTCTCAGGTGAATTGACTTACAAATGTTATAGAAAAGGCCACAGCAGTGCTGTTATGAAAGAAACCCATGCCCTGGAACACAGCCCAGTAGACTAGAGTCGCTCAGCGAAAGAGTTTCCACTAGCTACACTTGGGAGTTACCCTTGGTTTTGCCTTTGTCTCAGACCATCTGGATGTCAAAAGTGCTAATAAGCAACTGACTCACTGGCGGAATAAATTCAATCTGTTGATTATGTTCTGGAAAGCTCTGCAATGAAAGAAGCACTGGCAATAAAGGAGCAGAGCACTTCCCCAAGTTCTGAGGTCATATAAGCCTAGCCGCGAGAAGGCGCATTGATATGAGTGGGCACTGGAGACTTAGTATATGGATTTTTTGATGAAAGAAGCCATGCTTAGGTCTTGGCCAACAATATTTTTTTAGCTCTCTTAATGGTAGCCAGTGTGGATTTCTTCTTAGAGATTTTGGGTTTATGTCACTTTCACTGTGACAATTACTAGAAAAGTTTTATGTGACCCGGCAGTTCCCTGAGAGTTATCAAAATAATTTTAAATCTGACCACCAAGCTAATGACACAGAATAGATGCAAGTATACAAGAATAAAGGTGCCTTAATGAGTCATCTTAGAGAGGACTAGACATGCACGTGTTCTATCATCATATAATACCTTTTAATTTTCTTGTACTAGTTCTTATGCTGACTCATAGAAGAAATAAAAATGTGCATGTCTGAATGTATTTTCATTCATTAGAGGCAGATGTTTTTGGAAGCGGGACGGGGGAGAGACAGGGTTTCTCTGTGTAGTCCTGGCTGTCCTGGAACTGATCGACCAGGTTGGTGTTGAACTCAGAGAATTACCTACCTCTGCCTCTTAAGAGCTGGAATTAAAGGTGTACACCATCATGTTCAGCTGTAGAGCCAGGGTTTTGATACATACGCAGGCAAGCCCTAAACCTGAGATAGTTCTTTCTTGGCCTATTAAGTGACTGGTTTATTTTTATGTAGAAACAGGCATTTAGGTAACAGAAAACATCACTTTGTGGAATGACTACTGTGTACAGATGTGTTCATTTATTTTATTTCAAAACTATAGTTGATTTTGTGATTATTAAAAAGGATCTATCAATAATTTCAACTGGGAAATTTTATAAAACTATCTTGAAAACAGCAATGCTCATGTCAACCACTGTTTTGCCTCATTAGGGTTAAGTGCCTGTTTTTATAAGTAATTATTTCTTCCTAACTTTGCCATTATTTTTCTCTTTAGTTTTTCCTGGAAGCCTCTTGCTCTCTAGAGAAACATTCCATGTACTTTCACTTTAAAGTGTGACCCATGTTGCTCACATTTCTTTCAAGTCTCTAATCCAGGGAGTTAACCTAACACACCATCTCCTTATCACATCTGATGATTCTCTGTGACTTGGAAAAATACAATTGATAAGGTGTACGGGGTGTTTTTTACGTGTCAGTCACCAATGTGAATGCTCTCAACTAGTAGTTACTCAATGCTCATACTAGCTGTGAATTAGAGGCAGGTCATATAAATCTACTTTTATTAGTAAGCTTCTTCTTGATCTTCATATTTTGTTCACTAATTCATTTATAAAGCAACATAGTTGTTAGATATTCTGGACTATGAACTGTATATAAAACATTTACTATGGATATCTTCTTGGACTTTGAGGAGTTCAAGGTCAAGTAGTTAGGTCTATTGCAGCTATTCTGCTGGACATTGTGTAATTGATAACACAGATGAATAAGGCCTCAGGCACATAGCATGTGGCAATTGATATGGCGTGTTCTTTTCTATTATAATAGAAGAGTCAGAAGCAGTTCACATTTCTGGGAGTCACACAATAATATTCAGGTGCATATTAATTCTGCTGTTTTAATAAACTGTGAAGAGATCTGGCTTGCATAGACAGTCTCCAGACAGATTACACAGAGCATAATAACATGCTGACTTTCAGCATTCACAAGAAGGGGCTAGTATGTTAAAGACTTTGATCAAATATGATGTTCCAAAAACGTTGGAAATAAATTCTATGAAAATTTAGAGATTCAATATTTCAGTGAAGGTTTTAGGGATTCAGTGGTCAAAAAATAGCAAGATATCCCCTCTAAAGCAAAATAAAAATTTTTGCAACTTCTACTTAGCATAATAAAAATGGAATAAAATATCTAGCAGGCCTCTTTGGGTTTTTGAGGCAACACATTCTAAACTTATCAATACTGTTCTATAAACAGAGTGATACATTTTTGATTGAGGAGGTCCTACCTATAGTATAAACAACTATGTAAGTTTGATCTTAAAGCCCAGCAGATCTTACTGTGTTGGATATGTCAGCCGTGAGAAAAAGAGGCAGTGCTTTAAGTCAAATACCCCCGGGAGAATAATGATTCAGTGCCCTCTGATTCAGCAGCAAGGCCGTTTGCTTCATATAATTACAGGTCTTTTGAGCAAAAGCTCTTGTGAGTTGTTGAGAGAGACAATGGTTTCACACTGAGCATCAAGTGATCATGGTCTAGAGAAGCACATTATATGATGCTGCGTTCTAATGGATATGTCTTATCACAGAGTTGTGTAGGCTCAGAACCAGACCAGTGTCATATAAGAAATGATGTGTTTGGGATCACACCTGAGCAGGACAAAAGCCACAGAACATAGTTCAGATGGGCATATCCCTCATGACAATGACATCCACGATTTTCTTGGCTTGCTTCTTTGCCATAGGAATGGGGGGGGAGGCTGCATGACCAAACTAAGGAAGAAAAGTCTACTTTTGGTTTTTCAGTGGTTATATTCTATATATGAGTACAAGCTGAAAATAGGCCACGGGTACATTCCTACCATATTCAAGGTAAGCTTTGAAAGACTATGGAGAAGGAAACTCTTCCCAGTAAGAAGAGCCATGAAGAACGTTCTTAGTCACTGATTTTTGGCAAGATGAGGAGTAGTCCAGTAAGTATACAAGTGGCAAACGGGTAATGGCTTAGTTGTCTGCTCAGGGTCCTAAACTGAAAATCCTTGGAAGAATGAAGACAAATGCTTTAGGATAAAAAATGTAGACGAGTTTCAACAGTTTTGTGGCCAAACAAAAAGTACCTATGAAAAAAGTAGTAAACAACCAAGAAGATATGTTAACTAGAACAAAGGAATAAGTATGCCTTTATCATTGGCTACATACAACTACCATGATAGGCACATGAGTGAAGTGGCCATGTTGACAAAACAGACTAGCTCTTGAGTCCAGGAGCACAGGCTTCTTTCTTATTACCCAGGCTGAAGTAGCTTCTACTGCTTCTGAGTGAACTTTTCAGCAATAGAAACAAATGCCAGCACATCACTATTTCTTCATGAAGCCAACTGACCATTTAGTAATAAGTCAACTGTAAGAGCTAAGAGTTGGTTCTTACAGGGATAGGTGCCTATTCTGGATATTGCCTTATCTTGACTCATTGCTGTGCTTCAGCCAGATCCTGAAGCTTATGGAATGTTGATCCATGAATGTGGAATCTCACACAGTGTAACATATGTAAACAAGTGCCCCATTCCACAGTGAAGAAATGGGGGATTGGGCCAGGATTAGCGGACACTAGCCATATCATGTAGTTATAGGACATCAGAAACAGCCTTCTAGAGGCAGAGCTGAAACAAGAGCTGAGAATCAGCACTCTGAAAGGTGGCTGTGCCCTTCTTCATTGGAGGGCTCAGAATTTTTCTTCCTCCTTCAATTAGCAGTATGAAAACCTTTCTTCCTTAGCCCCATTTTATCTAAAGGCAAAGCTGGAGGAGGAGCACTGCTCCAATTATAGTAGACAACTTGGAAATTTGAGCTAAATTAGCTAAGTCTTTGTTTGGTCATGCCCCCAATAGGAATAACTTAATGACCACTAGTAGGTAGGACGGCTTCATTTGTTATTACTCCCCAAAACTCCCATAGGAAGACTTTGTGCTCTCTACTTCTTTGATACCAGCTTCTACAAGGCTTGAGGTTCCCAGAAAAATAGATTTTCTATAAGCTATGAATACTGATAGAATGCTTTGGATTCCTTGTGTCTAGAGATTAGCTAGCAGAAATGGTCATCGTCTCTTGCCAGAAGTAACCAACCCTGAACACAAAGAAGAGATAGTGTTGCATTCCCTACACAATGGTAGAGTATGTATGGTTCTAAATTGATCTACTTGGGAGCCTCCTTCTGCTCACCCTCTTGGCCTTTTGTGAAAGACCAATGCAAAATAAATCTGTCTTGAGAAAGGTATGGTTGTTAAGGGCTAAGGCCAATAGGAATGCGTTTTTGGGACACAGGACTATATAATACATGGGGGCTTGTCAAGGTACCAGCTGAGGTTCTGAGGGCATTAGAATGGATGACAGGGGTGAGAGAGGATGAGCATCAGTGCCCTGGAAAACTACTGCAGCCCTGGGATCTCTGGTTCATCTCACTGACTTCTCTTCCAGGCAAGCATTCCTTCTAGAGGAGAAGGCTTACAGACGATCTGTATTCTAAATCTGTACAAAGGAACCTATCTGTCCAGATCAAGGGATGGACCACTGCAAACATGAGAAAGCGCTGCCAAATTCTTCTGCTTTGGGGAACATAATTTATTGTTGGGACCTTAGCTGTCTTAATCTGTTCCTTGTTTTGCACTGGGTTACACTTCCCTTATTTAGTGCCGGCAGAGGTTATAACATAGGCCCTCTGCTATTTTAAAAGGAGTGCTTTTATTTAAAACATGACTTCAACCAGAAGTCTCCACTTTGACCTGGCTGAAGTGTCCTTAAGTCTTTCTAAAGTCTAAGGTTCTTCTTACCCTGTTCTCCTTCTTCTCCTGCTTCCACTACTGTCACACTGGCACCACAGTCTGAAACCTCTCCCTGCTTTCCAGATTTCCCTGGTCTTCAGAGGTTCCTCTCTCAGTGAATCTCTAGCAAGTCTAATTCTGTCAGACACCCGCTTCTCAGAGGACACACATTGACCGTGCCACTGGGAAAATGACACTTTAGCTAAAAAGAAAATTTTAAGGTACAAAGCAGAGATTAAGCCTCCTTTTCTGTACTGGATCTATACAGACCTATCCCATGCGCATCTTGTTTTCTCTGAATAGCAATTTGTTTCCGTATTTTTTTGCAACCCTAATTCAGAGCAAATGCTTGCAAAAAGGCAAAAAAAGAAACCATTTCTTCTACCTTGAACTACTCTTTCATTTTATCTATTATCTACTTATAGTTTACCTTTTTACAGTTTTTTTTAAATTAGCCTATACTTCATTGTACAGTCAGGCATTCATAGTACTTAGCATTTGAAAAGAGCAAGTCTACTATTAGACTATTCAAAAGTTTATTTAGAAGTTCCCTAAAGGATTAAAAACATAACTCTAACCCAACCTAATCCAAACAAGTGAGAGCAATTTATTATTGCTCAGCCAGTTATTTAAGATGAGAAATGAACATTAGAAATCTTGTATAGAACTGAGATCTCATCTTTGCTCTTGGTGTGCAGATATATCAATTTAGTATGTATTATATATTATGTTAATGTAGAGCTAAACTATAAGAACCTTTTCTATGTCAATCATACCTCATGATGTGTGTCTGTGTGAGGTAGGAATAATAAGATAAAAGATTTGAGGTCAGAAGTTCTTAACTTAGTTCTACAACATTGAAGAAACCAAAACAAGTCCTATTGCCTCATCGAATTTTGGGTAGCTCATTGGCTGTTACAAAGTTCAAGTGCAGCAGAACATGAGAAAAAGCTTTGCAAATTATAAAATGCTGTATCAGTTGTGCATTTTTATGCTGTGATGTTAGTCTGGGGACTTCTTTGGAACAGTTTCTGATATATGACAGATATGTATTATTTAGAAGTACTAGGAAGTTAACTGCACTTGAAGTTAGTCTGCCAGGGTTGTCATGATAAAATACCACAAACTGGGTGGCTTAAACAACAGAAATGAATTTCCTCACAGTTTTGGAAGTTCAAAAATCAAGGTATTGGCAGATTTTGTTATGAGACTCGAGAATTACAACTCTTGAAGATGGCTGCCTTTTTATAATGTCTCCTTCTCTGGGTGTGGGCAGCCCTAGTACCTCTTCCTCTTATAAAGATGTCAGTCAGTTATATCAGATTAGGGCCCTATCCTTATAGCTTCATTTAACCTGTACTTCATTAAAGAGCCCATTTGATAACACAGTCACATTGGAATTAGGGCTTCAACACATGAATTTTGGAGTAACAGTTGAGCCCTATATCATGCATTATTAAGTCTGTCCAATCATTAAGTATCCATTTACTGTTTGAGGTTCTATTGGAACTACTGGTCTACCTAAGGAAGTTGTGGCTCCTACATCTTCTGTTAAGTGATACTTGAGGCATGGTAAGGATGCAGGTTCTTTATTCCCATTTTGGAATTATGGAGTCAGAATCTTCAGTGTTGAAGTTCAGAAATCTTCATTTTTACCATATGGATACATATTATCTGTGATTTTTACATACCAATTTTAATAATTATTGATATAATGGAAAGCATATAGGAGCTCTGGAGTCACACAGCAGGGGCTTAGTCTTGTATCAGCCTATTACTGTATGATTTTTGTCAAATTACTAACTCTCTCTGTGCCTCAATTTCCTCATATGTAAAATGGAGATGTTATTACCTGTGTATTGGAAGAATTAATAAGTGGATTAGAGGACTCAACATGTTGTTGCTGTATATTTTGATTTTTAACATTCTCCAACTTTATAACCTGGTGAAACAAGGCTTTCATGAATATTTTCTTTACAGTCACACCTTTTTCTTGTTTCTAAATTATACCCACTTCTTAAAGATAGATTTTAAATGTGTTTGTGTAAGAACCTTATACATGTGAGGCAACTGCTCTATAACTGAGCTACACTCCCAGCCAGAGAGGTATAACCCTATTCAAGACTTGCCTACTTCATGCGTTCCTTTATGACTCCCATCGCAATCTGGCTATCCTTTAGGACAAACCATTTTGTATTAATTTTTTTTTGTGACCACTTATAGCTGATCTCATCTCAACACATACACACATACATGTATCACATAACAGTTCTGCATGTGTCATGCATTCCTTGAGGGTGTCCAGGGTAGATCAAATTAACAAATATTTGCTTACTACAATAAACAGAGAGGTGATTTTTTTCAAAGTAATATTGTATTTGTGAAACTGAGGCTTTTTATGACTATGATAATAAGAAGCAGATCATAATTAGGGGCCAACAGTATGCTAGAGAATTGAATACAGAATTTTGACAAATGTGAATGTATGTAAGGAATTGAAGCTAACATTTTCCTTTATTCTTATATCCTGGAAAACAAAAATGTAAACTTTATTCTTATTATGAATATGTGACTGGGAAATTTCCTGAAAGGTAGTTCTAGAAGATAGAACTTGAGAGCAAGACAGACGAAGGATGAAGGAATTTTGATTGTTAGAGAAACTTGGAGCCCACCGTTTATTTTGAAACTATTTTTAGTAAAGATTTAGTCAGGTTCATTCCAATGAAGGTTTAGAGATGTCTGGTCTTCTTTTATAGCACAATAAAACCTCCTGGTTTCCTGGTTGACTGGTATTTGTTTAAAGAGAGTGGGTTGTTGGTACTAACAATATTGGAGAGGTTATAATTGGGGGAATCTGATGTAAATTTCTTCACTGGTAAAGAAGAGGGTTGCTAAGGATTAAGTCCAGGCATGACTGTAAAGAATTTTTGATTAGTTTAAAGTCTTGTTCATATTAAAGTAGATGTTAGCTATCCTTTTAAACGTGATTAAACACCTCCCAAAGCAGTGCTAAAGCCTGAATTTATGTAAGGTTCTTGTTATTGTTCGGCTTGCACTTATATTTAATATAGCTACCAAAGCACCAAGAGTTGCTGCTGGGAAGAGTCCAAGCATAATTTGAGTGAAGATTGATGCTAGGTTAAAACTGAAGCGCTACAGTTAATCCTGGTTATTTAGCAGGAGAAGGGCACAAAGAACCCTTGGTTTTGTCTGAAATATCTAACCAAGTATTAAAACATCCTCTAAATGTATAAATATATATTTTGCTTTTAATTAGTAGAACTTGTTGGCTGTTTGCTATTACCAGAGTGATGAAAATATAGCGATTTTAAGCAAAGAACATTGAGCAAGACTAAACGATCTCATCTGAATCTTTTAAAAAATGGAGACATGTCACTGACTTCAAAGGGGTACATGAAAGAAAGAACTGGGCTCATATTGCCATACTCTTTGAAGCTGGATGGATAATTGTTCAATTAAAAGACTTTCAGGCCTGCTGGAGACTCCTGCTCATGTTTATGCTAAGAAGACCACAGTCTCACTCTTCGGTTTTGTCCTCTTCCACTTGTAAGACATGGATAGGAATGCAAAGTTACTGCTAATTTATAGAATTTGCATTAAAGACTGGAACTATACCATTAAAGAGAAATCTGTAAGTTCATTCGTGATCTGGGACTGAACTCAGGACTTTGTGCACATGAGGCGAGCAGCACAAAGCCAGCACTCTACTGTTTAGTTGCAGCCTCAGACTTTTTTTCTTCAAAAATAAGAAATTGAGAGTCTGCTTCAGTCGACTAGACTGCTCTTGAGCGTGCAGTCTTCCTGCTTCAGCATCATCCGTAGCTGAGATTTAAAGTGTGTGGCATGTGCCACTTAGCAATTTTTTTCTTTATACAACCGAAAAACCAGAGGTATATCAACTTAATATTGTTTCACTAGATTGTTTAAATTATGCTTGTAAGGCCAAAACTAACAAAAAGTAACAAGACAACTAAAAACGTTATCTCCTGGGTAATTTTAGTTATCTCTTGGGTAATTATTTAGAATTCAACATTTTTTTTGTTGTTGTTGTTAATTCCAACACAAGTGTGCATTCATTCTTTAACTCACTGTCAATTGCCTTTGGTCTGTACAAATGCAAGTGCTGATTCACATAATAGCAACAATAGTTTCTGGTTGATGCTTTACTGTTCTTATCTTTCTTTCTCAGACTGTACCCCTGTTGATGTGCAGCACATCTATTGCCTGGCTATCTTTATGGTTATTGCTTCTTCCTCCATAGTCATCCTTTTGTTCTTTACCCCTTCATGCTGATATTCTACACATTAAAAAAAAAAGACACAAAAAACCCCCAAACCAAAAATCTGGTTGTTTCACCCGCTCTACCTATATACCACAGGATTCCAATCTGTCTTTTCAATCCAAATTGCTCTTGAGTTTCAGATTCATATATCTTAAGAGCAAGAAATATCTCCCTTTTTCTTCAACCTGCTTAAAATGAAACTTGTAATCTTTACTCTAAGCTATTCCTCTAATATTTTTATATACCCATTAATATCTTTAAATTATTCTTAGACTAGACCAAAAAATTTTCTTCATAGTACCCGTTTAAATCATTTGGAATTGATCAAACTTATAATTGTTTTTTAAATGGTTTTCCTTGGTTTGGTTGCACAATCTTCCAAACTATCCCTATGTAATACTGGTACTGATTTCCAAATGCACAATTGAAAGGGATCATGGCTTACTGTAACCTCCTTTAGAGCCTTTAACAGTTCCTTATTATCCATACAGTCAAGTTGTTCAGACTTCTCAGTGACCCAAAGGCTTACCTACATTTGGTCTCCACATTTCTATCTTGTGTTTTCTCCACACCCACCTTCCTTCCACCCCAAATCATACCAACCTGCTTACAGTTCCAGGATTTCTTGTTCTCATGATTCTGTACATTCTGTTCTTTGTCGGGATTCCTTTCTTTCTTTGCATACACTTGGGGAGCCTTTATTTATTTATTCTCCAGTCATCAGGCTAGCATCTCCTCCTCTGAGAACTCCTCTCTGTTCCACACTGTACTTGCTAAGAACTCCGAGCATTTCACACTATGCTCCAGTTGTTTACATAGTTTCCCTTCTACTAAACTAAGGGAAGCAGCTGCCATTTGTTTGAATGTATTTGTAGCTTTAGTGTCTAAATAGTGCCTGGTACATGCTAAATGAAAGAAGAAACTTCTGAAAAACATAAATATTTTCTTGTCTTCAGGATGTTTGTTATTATAGATGAAATGGGTTGTTAATACCACATTTTTTTTTCTCCTTGGAATCATGAATAGGCCCCACATCAACTACTTTCTGTAGTATGTTTCCATAGGACTACAAGAATAGGCTACAAAATATATAGTTATTCCACAGAAAGTAATATATTAATTCTACAATTTTAGTAACTGGGGCCCCCAAACCCTGTATCATTTGCTTTGTAATGAATGCGGGTTGTTAATATAGCTATATAATGGAGTTAGGAAAACAAAGACATAGAATGAAATTTAGTTGAAAGTATGCGTTGAGAAAGAGTTGAACAAGTGGTGAGATCCGGAGATATTTTGGGTAAAACTCAGAATTAGCAGGATTATGGGAAGTCCTGAAAGGATATGGAGGTAAGGAGCAGGGTAGGTGTAAGAAAAATAAACACACGTGTGCACAACACGTGGGCACATGAACACACACACCATCTGTTAATTGTTAATATGTCATTTGATTTAATACATAATAAAAACTCCAAGAGTTGGATATAGGCATTTTATAGATGAGGTAGGTAACAAGAGACACGAATAAGTTCCAAGGAGCTATGAAGCTGTAGCTAGAGTAGGCTGACAAGGAAGGTTCTTCCTTCACATCCTGCTGCTCTCCCTTTCCAGTCAGCTCCCAGAGCTGCTGTGCTGCTGCGTACAGCTTAGTCATCCACAAACAAATACAGTGTTTGCTTCTGTTTGCAATGGCCATGCATAGGTGCTTCATTTAGCGGTTCAGAGTAACACAACTACCATTTCATTTTCAGTTTAATGCCATTAAATCTATAAAACAATAGTTCATTTATTGATGATGCTAGTTAATGCATCATATGATTTCTCTTGAGTTTCTCTTGCAGAAACAACATGAAATAAATTTTAAATAGGTTTAGCAGGACAAGCTGACTTCCAAGTTTTTCTTGGTGTGCTCCGCTCCACTGCTGGCTCTGTTTGGAATCCAGAAAGGACTGCTGTCTGGTATAAAAGGCATTTTGCTCTTGTCGCCTCCTGGAGATTGCTCTGCCTGGCAGTTTTTCACTCTTCTGGGCAGGTATCCAGCTTGTGGTAGTGAGGTGGTTTTGTGGCAGAACTCCACAATTAACCACAAGTTCAGTGTCAACGGTAGGCTGCCACCGTCGTGGCTGTGATCCTTCAGATCTGCTGGTGTAGCCAGAGTTGAAGAAACTACTGCTTGTCCAAGGAGGGAGCAGGAAAGCTTGGAAAGACTCTGCATGGCTGTGTCTTGTTAAAGACTGAGCTTTTAGGTGTAAAACAACAACATCAGAATCTGGGAAATTTCAGATTAATAGCTAGAGATTTAAGACCTTTAACATTATTATATTTTTAAAACTCTTAGCAGTGAATTTTTGGCATAAATATAATTGTTATTCTACAAATTAGAATGTAAAAAGGAAAAATTTTCAAGTATTAAAATGTAGTCTTAGAGCAAAAGAAATCTAGGCATTATCACTTGAATTAAATTTTAAAAATCACCTACATTTCTTGTAAGAATTTAGTTTGTATTATAATTTAAGTCAAATGTGAGTATTTTTTATAAACTTAAGAAAAGTGTCCATTTCTTAATTTTGTGAAAATGAATGTTATATTTATAAAAATATGGAAAAATCTTGTTTTCTGTTAAATCTTTTAAAGGATTTCTATTAAAATTCTTTAATGAAACAAAAAGTTCAGAGAACATACAGCTGAAAGCTGATCTGTAAATCTGTTAAAATTGCTTTGAGAAACGTAAAATGTCCGATACTTGCAACAGGATGATGACTGTGTTGGTCAGGAGACTGAGCTCGTCTGAATAAGAGAATTTCCATACCTATATATGTTATAGGTATCTAGGTCAATATATTGGGACAACACACATATTTAATAAACAGGAATGATAACTCCAATTCTATGTTGCATAGCGTCATCTCTAGCCCCCCCTCATACCTGATATATCCTTTTTGTGTTTGTTTGTTTGGCTACCATATACTTTGTAGGCATAGGGTGCTTGGAGTTACTAGGGTGCATGAGTACAGAATTTTGAACTTGTTTGTTTCCCTTTCTAGATTCTCTTTTCTTCCTACTTTACTTAGGCAACCTCTGTTTGCCTTTCAGTACTGACCCAGATGTGACTTCCTTCACTGCTCCCAGACCCTTGTTTCTCACATGCTGGTCACATGACAGTCTAGGTCCTGAGAGCAAAGAGCCTAGTTCAGCTCTCCATCAGCTATTCTATTCCTGATCTTTAGCAGTTATTTCTACTCCTCTATGTTCCACTAGACTGTGGATCATTATCGTTACACTATCTTTGTTATCAGGGACCAGACACTTAATTAATGATTGCATCTACTAAGAACGGGATAGTAAATGTTTGTGGGGAAGAGTATTATAGAGGAAATGAAAGTGAGGGAATTAAAGTATAGAGATGAAAAAAAAATAGAAAGTATGGAGAGAACTATCATAGAGAAAGAGGGATAGTGAGATAGATGCACAGTGGGGGCATTCTGACAAGAATAATTTTTCTTTAATAGTTATCAATACTTGTAGTTGTTGTTGTTTTTGAGACAGGGTTTCTCTGTACATAAGGCTGGCCTTGAACTCACAGAGATCTGCCTGCCTCTGCCTCCCAAGTGCTGGGATTAAAGGCTTGTGTCAGTACCACTGCCAAGCAACTATAGCCAAATTTTTATGTGATATGCTGTACTTTTTAATAGTTTATGTGTATACACCCTATTTCCTAGAGACAGCTGTAACTTTGAGGAAGTTCTGAAGAATGGTTTATGGTCTTTATGTTTTTTTTTTTCTACAGTAAAGTAAGTATTCTGCAAAGAAATACTTGGTGAATTAAGAGTAAGGGGCTGGAGACATAGATAAAGTGCTTGCTGCACAAGGATCAGTTTAGATTCTTACCACCATTTGTCCAGTAGGCCTGGTATCTCACCTGTAATTCTAGCGCTAGGAAGCTAGAGATGCCATCCTTAGAGCAAGCTGGCTAGAAGACTGGAATTGGGGAACTCTGGCTTCAGCTAGCTAGAGATCCTCCCTCAATGAATAAGGTGGTAAATCTTGGGCCTCTGCATGCATACAGATATACCTCTTCTACCCATTGTATACCCCAACCCAGCATACACATATGGATACCATATACACAGATGCATTGAAAAACAAAGGAATAAATAAAAGGCAGATTCCATTCCGAGAAAGGTCCTAGTTAGAAAGGAAACATTGTTAACCTTTGGGCAACAGAGTTACTTGCATTTTCAAAACAGAATGATCTTTTTTATACTGGAGAAACATTTGTTTTTATTTTTTTCAGTCTGTTTTTTTTCAGTTTAATTCAGTAAATTCTCTCACTTTTTAAAAAAAAACTTACAAGATTCACATGCACCTTAAGGGAAAATATTAATATTAGAAATTTGGAACCTCAATAGCACTGGTTATTTATTCCTGAAGGTTTCTTTGATACTTAAGATGTGCCAGATTGCTTTCTATCTTTTTTCCTACAAAATCTGGGTTGCATTTTATTGAATTCTGTGAAGTTATGTTTAGGAAGAACATTTGGGATTTTTTAAAAAATATTTCCAAGTTGAGTTCAATTAACATTCCTTTTTCAGGGAGACTATTTCAGAGGTTTTAACCTTTTTTTTTTTCCCAACCAAGGGTTCCACAGATGGATTTATCTCAGAATAGGAAATGCTAGAGACCAACTGAGTGGTTTGAATATTTTTATTTAAAAAAAGAGCAGCCTAAGGCTGGGTGTGATGACATGTGCCTTTAATCCCAGTACTTGGGAGGCAGAGGCAGGTACATTACTGTGAGTTCAAGGCCAGAACAACCAGGGCTCAGTAGAGAGATCCTGTCTCAACAAACAAACACATACCAAAACAAAATGAAAACAGCCTATCATTTGCATAACAGGTCATGGTTGAAAGTGATAGCATAGAGAGGGAACAGTATTGCACATCTTTTAAAGAACTGGTAAATATTATTATCTTTTATTATCTTTTCAAGGCCTCTTAGTAAATATTTCATAATTTCTCTACTTCCATCTTTCTCTCCTTGGCTCCTCTGTGTTTTCATTCCTCCCACCTTCCCCTTTCTTTTGGTGTTTTGAGTTAGGGTGTATACTAGCCCAGATTACCCTTGAACTCATGATCCTCCTGCCTCAGCCTTCTGAGTGTTGGGATAATAGTCATGTACCACCATGCCTGGCTTCTCTTAGCTGTCAGAACCTGAGGAGTTGTCTGATTATGTAACTTGTCTGACAATAAAATGAGATACCCAGGTCTTATTCAACTTCCTATCCAATTCTTTTCTACTTATATTCCATAATTATAATTATAATAATCACCAAAAGTGCAGCAGTCAAGATTCATTGAAAACAGTTTGATTTTGGAAAGTAATTTCTGGGATTATTGCTCTAGAAAGGAATTGCTTTACTTCTGGGTTTTAGAGTCAGGAAATGCTCCTATCAAAAACAACCGTTGAAAATACAAGCCACAAGGATAGGGAATTAGTTACTAGAACATAGAGTAGAAGTAAAAATGGTTGAGATCAAACCTGAGAACTCTTTTGGCTTCACATCAATGACTAACGCCAGAGATCTCATCAGATGTAGAAGGCATTCTAACAGCTGGGCAGGCCCGAGTGCTGGAACTTCTCAAATGGAACTTGTAAGGAAACACAGATTGTAGGCAGGTAACATCTGCCAACGGTAAAAGTGTCCTTAGGCACTAAACTAATTTTTAGGGCCAGTTCTAGGCTCTGAGAATGAAAAGATCAGAACAGGGTCCCTCGAGAGTTAGGGGATGCATTTGTGGTTTATTGGATTGGGTATACCTTTAAGGGATATAGAACAAAACTCTCACCCTTTATATACATATGACAAATCTGGGTATTATTAGAAAAATATAATGCGTAAGGGGTTGCATTGCTTCAGAATGACTAAGGAGATGAGTGGTAAGCACCAGGATTCCATGTCATGGATCAACAATCTGAAAAGTGAAGATATCCACTTGAAAGTGCAGAGATAGAGATCAAGCTCAACTCAGGCAAAACAAGAATAGAGACAGCTAAGAGAAATTATATATGTCTATATATATCTCAGGATGAGAACTAAGGAAATCTATTAGTTGTTTAAGTTTGGCAGTAGAATAATTAATTTGCCCTCTAAGAAATGCAGCTTAGTAATCTTTGACAAAGTCTATAAATAGAGAAGGGAGCTATTATAAACACAGCTAGCTCATTATTTTTGTTAAGTAAACTTCTTATGGTCTTGTCACAATCCTTACATTTTATTTTAGAATCCTCAGGTACCGGGTTGGTGTATAGAGGGGTGTGCTTCATCCATTGGTTATTGAGAAGGTTGGAGTTTTAGACCTACAAAGATCTTGATGGCAGCGAAAAGATGTTTAAAGAACAGCAAAATAAAACAGTTTTGTGAAAGTGGCTTTGAATTCTATTTCCAGGCAACAGTCCTTTCTACAAACACCTTCATTTTCATTTATCAACACTGAAAATTTGGGTGGCACAAATAATTCAAAGGTTGATTGTATCAGTTGGAAAGGTGAATCCTAAAGATGCCTCTATGGTTTTGGAATGTTGTCATTATAGCTTTTAAAAACAAGAATATTTTAAAAGTCATCTAAGGGCGACCTATGTATCTCTCTTAGGATCTGATCCCTGTTACCCAGCTTCTTTGGGGGATGTGGATTGTAGCCCTGGAAAGGGGAAATAGATGAGATCTCCTGGTTAAACAGTGAGGGGGAGAGGAGTGGAGGATGGTAACATGAGGTATTGGGATGTGTGAGTTGGGGGAGGGACAGAAAAGGAAAGCAATCAATAAAAGAGATATCTTGATAGAGAGAGCCATTATGGGGATAGGGAGAAACTCCCACAAGGATGACTCCAGGTAAGACTCCTAGCAATAGTGGAAAGGGTGCTTAAACTAGTCTCCCCTGTAATCAGACTGGTGACTACCCTAATTGTCATCATAGAACCTTCATCCAGTAAGTAATGGAAGCAGATACAGAGACAAGCACTGGGCCGAGCTCCAATTGAAGAAAGGGAGGAGAGATTATATGAGCAGAGGGGTCAAGATCATGATGGGGCAACCCACAGAGACAGCTGACCGGAGCTAGTGGTAGCTAAACTGACAGAAAGCCTAGTCTGCATGGGACCAACCTAGGCCCTCTGCATGTGAATGACAGTTGGGTAGCTTGGTCTGTTGGTGGGGCCTCTAGCAGCGGGAGCAGGTTCTGTTCCTGGAGCATGAACTGGCATTTAGGAACCTATTCCCTATGGTGGGATGTCTCACTCAGCCTCGATACAGTGGGGGAAGAGCTTGTTCCTGCCTCAACTTGATGTGCCAGGCTTTGTTGATTCCCATGGGGTCAACGTTTTCTGAGTGGATGGGGGGGGGGTAGGGCAGAGAAAGAAGGTTGGGAGAGGAAACAGGAGGAGAGGAGGCAGGGGAAACTCTGGTTGGTATGTAAAATAAATAAAAAAAATACATAAAAGTCACCTAAGTTAAATTGCTTCCTTTTACGATGGAGCAGAATGAGTCTTTTTGAAAGCCATGACTTGCTTGTTATCAGGGCATGAACAGTAGGAGCCCGACTCAGGAAACAGCATCTGGTCCACTACTGTTTTCATGACCATGAATGTCTATTCTATCTCAGACGACAAGGTCAGATTTAAAGACAACAATGCAATGATGTTAATCTAAACCTGTTTAATAATTTGTTACTTTAGAAAAATTACCTAAAATGGGTATTTTAGTAATGTTGTTTTGTCATGCCCTTCTACACAAGGTCTAAATATATAGGCTGTTTCCTAGTTACTCTTCAACTGATTGTGTGTATGTGAGGGGGGGAGGGAGGGAGGGAGGGATCCTATGTAGAGGATTTAAAACACAAATTTGCTGAGTTTAGCCAAAATGAGCCCCCACCTTCATTTGTTCAGCAGGAAGAGACCCAATGATTTTTATCATTTACGCCATTAGGGTAACTACTGAACACTCTATTAAATATTTTTCCTCTATTCAATATATAGAAAAGCCAAGGAAATTCTGCTCTTTTCCCACAATTGTCAAACTCTGGTGTTAACCCATTACTGATTTCTATTATGTATTTGAACTATGACCATATATGAAAATGGTTTGCTTTAGGTCATGGCTGTGGGCTGAGTGAGATTAATTGGAGGAAAAATGGGCCTGTTTGTGGGATTTACCACACAGTAAGGTTTCTCATCTCCCTGGAAAAATGTGGAATTAGCTTTTTGAGAAAAGCAGGCCTGTCGTGAGGTTGAAGGGAGAGTTTTGGTGGAGGGAAGCAGTTCACAGTCTCTAAGGCAGTTATGCCTGGTTGGATTCCAGAGCAGTCGCTTTGGTCCAGCAAAGTTCTTTTCTCCCTCTTTTAAGTCTGTCTTCCCTACTTGAGTCTTTCCCAGCGTCGCCTGTTCCACTGGTCCTTTACAGAGGGCATCTTATTTGCCTTCTTTCAACGTCAGCCCATTCACATTGAGGAGTGGTCTTAGGACTATGGGGCTCCACCCTCCCTCCCCCCAACACACCAGTGCACACAAACAGGCTTAGTTGGGATGAACTTTTGGGACAGCAAATCTACGCTGTGGTGGGATGGAGGGTGTGAAGCTGCGCATGTGTGGCGAGGATGCCAAGCATAGGACTGGCTATCAGTTCTCAGTCTCATGGAAAGGGCTCCTCGGCGAGACACGCTGGCTGTCAGAGTGCACTCTGCACTCTCCGCCGCCCTCTCCTCTTGAGTTCCTGAAGGAATGGATCCCAGGCCTGCGCAGGGCCCGGGAGTCCAGGTGTAACAGCCGGAGTTTCTCCATCCTGGCTTGGCGTTGGCCGACCTCCCTCTTCACACCTCCATCCAGGCGGTCCCGAGGCACGCCATGACTCCACTCCCGCCTAGGGTCCGGTTCCCCGAGCCCTCGCAGGGACCTGACTGACTGTGGCAGCGCCTGGGACTGAGCTCGGGGTCTCGGGACTGCGGCCAGTCCCTGTGAGGCAGTCAGGGTGGCGGTGTCCCACTCTCGGGGACCCGCGCGCGCTCCCCGAGGGGGTTCCAATCTCTAAGCCTGACGCGGGGACGGGGCACAGGGCCTCTCGGGAGCGACCGGCCTGGCCGCGGGCGCGCGCTCCCCCGCGGGGGTCCCGGCTGCACATCCTGACGGGGGTGGCGGCCGCCCGAGTGGCGAGCGGCAGAGCCGCGAGAGCGCGCGGGACCGCGGGCGGGGCGCGCACCCGGCAGGGGCAGCCGCGGGGGAGGAGCGCCCGCTCGCGCGCCCAACGGACCAGGCTGCAGCCGTGAGGTAACTGCTGCAGCGCGCGGGAGCGTGGAGGCGCCGCCGTGGTCTCCCGTCCCAAGCGGGCGTCTTCAGCGGGGGAAAAAAGAAGAGGAGGCGTCCGCGGCGGCCCGGGACGCACAGGAGGCCCTCCCGCCACTCTCCCCCGCCAGCATGAGGCGGACGCCGCCGCCCCTCAGCCCGCGCGCAGGGGAGCCCGGGCGGCGGCGGCGGCAGGCGCAGCCCTGACCGCTCGGCGAAGCTCGGGGCGCCCGGAACGCGGAGGGCGCGGGGTCGGCGAGCGTCAGCGGCTCCCCGCGGCCCGGGGCCATGAGGAAGGACGAGCGCGAACGGGACGCGCCTGCCATGAGGTCCCCACCGCCGCCGGCGCCGGCCGCCACCACGGCCGCCTCGCCCCCCGAGAGCCTGCGCAACGGTTACGTGAAGAGCTGCGTGAGCCCGCTGCGGCCGGACCCCCCGCGCGGCTTCTTTTTCCACCTCTGCCGCTTCTGCAACGTGGAGCCGCCGGCGGCCTCGCTCCGCGCCGGGGCACGCCTCTCGCTCGGCGCCCTGGCCGCCTTTGTCCTGGCCGCGCTGCTGGGCGCGGGGCCCGAGCGCCGGGCGGCCGTGGCGGCCGGGCTGCGGGCGCTGCTGAGCGCCTGCTCGCTCAGCCTCAGCCCGCTCTTCAGCATCGCCTGTGCCTTCTTCTTCCTCACCTGCTTCTTGAGGCGCGCGCAGCGGGGCCCGGGCCGAGGCGCCGCGGGCTCCTGGTGGCTGCTGGCGCTGCCCGCCTGCTGCTACCTGGGCGACTTGGCGGCGTGGCACGGGTGGTCGTGGCTGCGCGGGGAGCCGGCGGCGGCGGCCGGCCGCCTGTGCCTGGTGCTGGGCTGCGTGGGGCTGCTGACGCTCGCCCCCCGCGTCCGCCTGCGCCACGGCGTCCTGGTGCTGCTCTTCGCCGGCCTGATGTGGTGGGTGTCGTTCTCCGGCCTCGGGGCGCTGCCGCCCGCGCTCAGGCCTCTGCTGTCGTGCCTGGTCGGGGGCGCGGGATGCCTGCTGGCCCTGGCCCTGGACCACTTCTTCCACGTCCGGGGAGTCTGTCCACCGCCGCGCTCGGCGGGCGCCGCGGAAGAGAAAGTGCCGGTGATCAGACCCCGGAGGAGGTCGAGTTGCGTGTCGCTGGGAGAAAGCGCCGCCGGTTACTATGGCAGTGGCAAGATGTTCAGGAGACCGTCGTTGCCTTGCATTTCCCGGGAACAGGTAGGGATGTGGGGCGAGCAGGGGCTGCCGGGAGGGGGAGCGCCGCTGGGGAAGCGCGCTGGCTCTGGGTGGAAAGTAGGGGACAGAAACCGCTGACCCCAGTACGGGGGCCCTGGGGGAGCCGGATCGGGGGCTTTTTATCAGGGCGAGGAGCGGATCAGCCCGCTCTCGGGCTAGACTTCCGCAGGTGGAGGGGGAGTTTTCCAGACCGAGGTGACTGCCTTGAGCTTTCCTAGGCGGACTGCCGCCGCTTCGGACGTGGCTAGGCTCCTGCACATGGCATTTTGGTGCCGTTTGTCTGCTTGCTATCGCAGTGAGGCTGCCTGCCAGAGGTGACGAGCAGCCTTCAGAAGGAGAGTGTGTGCAGACTTGTCACAGTGCAGGGCTCGTCAGGAATGGTGATGACCGAGAGGACAGATGAGTGTTTCCTTAGTTAACAGAAGAGTTTTGGAATTGAGACTTGACTTAGATGAATAGGCAGCAGAACACAGCAATGCAATTTTGAAAAGTGCTTTTACAGACTAACTCATGGACTTGTGTATTTCTTGCATAATTAGGAGAGAAGGTTTTAGCAATTTAACCTTTAAACTTAGTAATGTGTGTGGAAAGATGCCCGAGACATTTCCTCCCCAACCCCATAGGCTTTCATTTTTTTTTTTTTAAAAAGAAATTGGAATCATCACGAGGGAATGAACTTGCATCTCTATAGCGTTGGGGAATGCACATATGGCGCCAAGAGTATAGCCACTCCGTATAGAACACTTTAGTGCCAATACTTTCCCTTCATTGTTTCGGATCTTCCCAAGGACTACCTTTGGTTGGGTAACATTAACGTTAGTTTAGACAGGCGTGTTTTCAGAGGAACGGAAGATACAGGGCCACAGAAGTGGCAGCCTTAGGGTCTGATGAGATTTCGCACTTCTAGGAGGTGTGTTCTGTGCAACTTTGAGGGCACTCCTAGGAGCTGTCTGGAGGAATGTGTCAGATTTTGCTGAGTAGTGATATTTTTTACACTGTGACCCAGTAGACGGGAAACAAACGTGTCTTGTTCTTTACACGTTTGAGGCAATGATCTCTCTGTCTTGTGTTCTCTTCGAAATAATCTGTGAGCCACTACATTGATTTTATGGCCTGCTGGACACTGATCTATGAATAATAGGTAGTGTTTTCGTGAGACATTTTTCTGTTGCTCCTTGCTTTTTTTTTCTTTGATACAGAGCCTTGCTGTGTATTAGTAAGCCTTGAACTGGAGGACCCTCCTGCCTCCTACTCCTGAATGTACTACTTTGCTTGGCTTTAACCACTCTTTGCTCTATTATTATTTGGCCAGATGCTAGGGGAAAAAAAAAAACAAAACAGTTACACCTTTTGTCTAATACACGTTTACTATCAGCAATAATAGACAATGTGTAGAAAAATGTTTATTAAGTGAAAACTTGTTAGAAGACTAGCTGTCTTTCTGATGATGTCAGCTATTTTCATAGATTGGAATACATTTGATTTTTATGTGACTAGATTGCATTTTTAACTTTGGAAAAGCCTTTTAGCATAGTTTCACCACTTTTGTAGAGAAATTAATTTTAGGAAAACACAGTTTAAATATTTTGGTTGTAATTTGTTTGTAAGTTTTGAGCTTTTAGGTCTGTTCTTTTGTAAATTGAAAAATTCTAGGAAAAATTCTTTTCCTAGTCTGGTTCTCTTGTTATCAAAGCAACTTTCCCCCCTACCCTTTAAGAGCAGTATTATTTCAGATAATATCACTTATTTCTTAGAGTAGAAAACCCTTACCCAATTCTGATCTTCAGTAGAAACATTTTGAACGACTTAAAGTATATGCTCATAGTTGAGAGGCTTATCTTTGGCTTACTGTTTAATAATCTGAGTAATACTATTTGGGCATTTCGAGATAAGGGTATTTAGTCTTGCAAAGATTACAGTACAAGAATCTTTATGCTGTTGTTGAAGTTTAACATAGAGGACTTGTGTATTTGTTTTGCTGTGTTTTATGATGGAAAGTTAAGACATCAGTACTTTTATGGAAGTAGAAGATCAAGTGGTTTTCTAATTGCTCAAGTGTTACATATGATGATTATAAAAATATTTTTCTGGTTTCAGAAAGTGACAAATAAGAATTTAGGTGAAACTTGTTGCAAGAGAAAATGATCTGGATTCACAGGCAGAGGTTCAAGGATCAAGTCTTGGCCTTCCTGTTTAAATTTGGAGACATCAGTGAACTTCTCTGTGTCTGTGTACCAGTAGAAAAATTCTATAATATTTTCTAATTCTAAATTAATTTCATTCAGTGGTTTCATACTTTCAGTAGTATATAAATAAAAGTATATGGAGTCACAGATGTATAATTTTTAAAAGTTTTATTTTAATATTGAAGATTGTTACTGCTATATATTTTTCAAGGTATGATGGGGAAAAATGAACAAAACTGTATTTTTTAGAGAGAACTTTCTTTTAAAAAGTGAATTCTTTATCTTTCAAAATTGCTTTACATGAGGCCTTATGGTTAGAGAAGAGGACTCATGGCTTTTTACTTTTCAGAAAGTCTTGTTTCTACTAATTTCTGATGAGAGATGTTTTACTAATGAGCATTTGTTTAGTGATGGCTCTTCTTTCTTTGAAACAATGAAGAGGTTCCTTAATGATATATGCAAGGATGAAAATGTATGTGTGGGAAGAGACAGGAATGAAGGGTGGCCCTTGTACCTTTGAACTGCCCAAAGCATGACACAAACAACGGTTGAGAAGCCATAGTTGTCACAGGCTCAGCAGACGGAACTGTAGACTATAAAGTCATTTAGGCTCTGTTTGCTCATGCATCACCATGTTTTATGCCATTGTGATATTTTGCATAACTTTAATAGTTTTAGAGTTTTTTCTGTTAATTAAACATTTATATTCTAAAAAGTAAATTCCTATGATAAAATTGTTGAAATATTTTCTAGAATTTAAATGTCTTAATTAACATCTTTGAAAACACTTAAAAACTGCAAAGCAACATAAATGTTTTTATATACATGAGAATAGAATTAGAGTAATATTTGGCTTTTTGAATGTTAGTTAAGATGCTGAAAATAATGGCATGACTGTAAAATATTTATGTTATATTCATATTATTAAAATATGGTGTATATGTCAATTCTTAGTTAACATGCTTAGGAATTTAACATTAAAATCTAATTATTGCTGACTGTAGTTTCTGGAGGGTTAATAGAAACAGTAAATTTACAGCATGCCAAGAGTAGGCTGAAGCTAAGAGGAAGTTTAAAAAAAAGTCAGTTGTCTATATGATAGCTGTGACAGGAATTGAACTATATTTCTGATCCATTTCAGTGATATATTTTAGAGTGTGGTGGTCAGCTTTGCAGCACTGCCATTGAATGTGTGATTTTTTTTTTTAAAATGTGAGGTTTAGAAAAATGAAAGTTAGTGTGTAAGATATTTTTCTATACCTAAAATGCCAAGTGCTTTCTAAATGGTTAGGTAAATATTTAAAGATCCTGTGGCCTTAATGCTCATAAATATTCTTTAAAGTGCTAATTTTATTTGAAAAAAGTGTGCATATGTAATGTGAAAACTTAAAAAAAGATTTTAAAGTGTGATTATTTAATGTCTTCAATAATTTGCAAGGCATAACCCACTCTATGTTTTTTTAATAATATTGTAAAAGTTTAGAAGTTTATTTCATAGCCTCAGTGAGCCTTTTAGTTTGTGCCCGCATTTGTTAGTAACAACAGCCTACATAACAATTTTCTCCTCTTGGTTGTGTGCTGCCACCAGGTCTCATTCAAGAATAGAGATTTGGCTAGGTTCCTCATCCTCTTAAAAAAACCTCAATGGCTTTACACAAGCTAAAGTTCATGCCGTTGACCATTGCTTGCAAGGACTCTCATAACCTGCTTTAGTTTATTATTATGAATTTATTACTCATTTTTATTTTAGGATTTGTGGATCACCATCCCAGTGTTCATATTAGTTCTAGCTATTTGAAGTTTGCTTATTATTAATGAGCTTGTTGTAGACTTTTTTCCTTTTTATCTTTCCTAATAGTCGAGTTCTTCTTTAGGGAATAAGTAGGAATAAGATATTTGAACAGATAGTACCTAATATGTAAGTGGAGAATAAATATGTACTGTTGCAGACCTGACCATATTTAAGAATACAAGTTGATTGTGTGGTAGAATATTTTTAATTATATTGGATAGTAACGTTTCTGTAGCATGTTTTTATATACGGAGTGAAAATCACCCACAAGTAAAGCTGTGAAGTTTATTTTCGTTTTCCTTAGGCTGACTTCTCCAGTGATGGGGCTCATCTCTTGTTCCCTTTCCCTTTTTCCTTTTCTTTACCAGGTCAGCCTATTTTGCTAGTACTCTCCAGGCTTTCTATGTCCCCTTTAAAAAGAGAGAATTTCCATATGCTGAAAAGCTTACTTGAGTGTAAATGTTTGTATAGCTGATCCTGGAGAAATTTAGAGTTTAATTGAAATCTCATTACAAAGAAAGGAAAGAAACTGAACCTCAGAAGAATGAGAAGATTGACTCCAGTTTATGATTTAAGATACTGTGAGTGTGAGGCCTAGAGCCTAGATATTGACATCTAGTCCACCTATACTTTCCACAAGCGCCCGTGTGCCTGCCTGCAGCCATAGTGTTCTAAAGCTGTTTCTAATTTTCCAGGTATTTTCAGTTATGTGATAAAGAGCAATGTCCGTAGTTTCAGGAAATCTGGAGAAATAATCGGAGAGACAGGGGAGGAGATTCAGGAGGGTGCCTTGAAAACCAGAGTCCATAATAATCATCTTGAAGATGAACATTACATGCTATATACCTGACTTGTCAGTGTGTGGCTAGTCTCAAACTCCAGTGCTGTCCCGGCCAACCTGACAATGAATCTCAGAGCAGAGAGTGGAGAGAGGGTAGGGAACAGAAGTGAGCTGGCAGAGGCCTGCTGGACCAGGGTGCCTGCATAGCTGAGCAGAACTATGGGGAGCTGGATTCTGTCTGTGGGTACTTCTCGGCAGTTTATAGCCTTGAGCTGCTGTTCACTGTGTTATTTACAAGCATACCTAGGATTATGAAGGTGTTTGTTTGAAGCCTGTTATTCTTATAGACCTACCAAAAGTCAGAAAGTATATCTCCCAGTGTTTTTGTTTTCTTCTGCAGCCTAGAACTTTTCTTATCAGCACTGAATTTTCTAGGAGGTAGTCTATCTTTATAGGTTTCTTCTCTTGATCACCTACATTATATGTTTGACTAGTTGTTCATGACATGCATTTCATACAACTTGCATTCAGCACATTTCAAATGTATTTAATTATAATTGAAATTTTAAACAAGAAATAAATCTATATTACCTGTATATTTTTACATAATTTAGAGGAAATAAATAAATAAATTTAGAGGTAACATGGTCACTGCTTGCTTCCCTTTAAAGCCCTTTCTTCCCCCATCTTCATTCATCACATCCTTCTCTCTCAGGCATTATCCCCACTCTGTTCACTTCCTTGCTTATCTTGTAACCGTCTATGAAAGTGTACCTAAATAATATCTGTAATCTTGCTTGCTCTTTAACTTTATATAAAATAGAAATATAGTGCATACATCCATCTATAACTTTACATTTTGCTTGACAATTTCTAAGATAGATTTATGTTGAAGTGGATAGTTGTAGTTTATTTTTCAGTGTTGTGTATTATTTCATTGCCAGAACATTGTAAATTTACTTACTCTTTTTATTGCTTGTAGACCCTTGGGTATTTTTCAGTTTTTTTTCTTTTGCTATTATGAAAATTCTTGTTATTATCTCCTGTTAGAAGTGTGTATGTGTGTGTAGAAGTAGAATTGTTAGGTTGCAAGATGTGTTCATATTCAGCTCTAATGTCTATAAGCAGAGTAAATAGTACTCTAAAGATGTCTGTGTTCTAATTCCATGAGTTTGTATGTTACCTTATATACATAGTGGAGGGACTTTACAGTTGAGATCAAGTTAAGGATTTTGAAATGGGGAGATGATCTAGGATTATCTGGTGGGCCTGGTGTCACACAGGTCTTTTAAAAGGAGAATGTAGGCAGACTTTACTTCTGGCTAGTTCCCAAATAACCAACACAAAGACGCAGCATTAATAAATAATAAGTGCTCAGCCAATAGCTCAGGCTTGTTACTACCTAACTCTTAACATTTAATTTAGTCCATATTTCTTATCTATTCTTTGTCACATTGCTTGGTCCCTTTTCACAATACAGCATGCCCATCTTGCTTCTCTCTGTGTCTGCTCACAGACTTAACTCTGCCCTTCTTACTCCCAGCATTCTCGGTTTGACTCTCCTGCCTAACCTTATCCTATTCAGTTTATTAAACCAATCAGAGTAACACATATTCACAATGCACAGAAGGAAAAGAGAGAAGCAAGAGGGCAGAGAAGGCAATGGGGCAGTGGGAATGGGGCTGGAGTAAGGCAGTGTTAGGCTTCAGTTAGTCTGCTAGTTTGAACTCTACTGGTTCTGTTGTTATAAGGATCATGAGCCAAGGAAAGCTAGCCAGGAAAGAAGCTGGGAAAGGCAAAGGGCAGATTTCTTCAGAAAGTTAGTGAATCCCTGCCAACCCCTTCACTTAGGTCAGAGAGACCTATGTCAGTCAGATTTCTGTCCTGTAGAGCTGTGATACAGTTGGCTCATTTGTGTCTTTAAGTTTGTTTTGTTACTGGGATGTACTAGATTGCTAGAGCTGTAGCAAGAAAGTACCACAAGCCTGGCAACTTGAAGACTTTAAATAGCCTTACATTTCTGGAGACTAGAAGATCAAGATCAAGGTGCCTCCAGGCTTGGTTCCTTCTGAAGACTTCTGTAACATTTTTATGACTTGTCATTTTAGCTATGCCAAAGATTCTAAAATGGCAAATACAAAGTATTTCAGGGCGGTCACACAGTAATAATAGAAGATATATAAAGAATTACAATTTGATGTGGCAATTTATGTAATAAAGGTATGAACTAGGTATCACAAGACTGTCATACAAGAGACAGCCAACCTTATATACAAGTTTGAAAGCCTTCAAGAAGTATGCAACAATTGAACTTAAATTTTAAAGGAAGTTTCTTGATATAATGAAAATAAAAACAAATTAAAATTTTTACCTTTTGTGTTTTTACAAGGAAGTTTAAAAAAAATCTCTTGTTATCTCCACTTCTTTCTAAATATAAAAATATGTGATTTTTAAAAATCAACCTAGATTCTGAAAAGTCGCTAATCAGTACTAACAACCAAAACAGATATTAAGTTCTCCACCAGAAATACTAACATTAATAGTAAAAAATAATTCAGGAAAATTTTACCTAGGTTTAGAAAAGAGATTATTATAGTATGGATTGTAAAGTGCTTACCACTCCTGTGAACTAAGTACTGGGCCCTGTTGTGCAGCTGGAAACTGAAGTGATTAATTTTCCCCAATCACTTAACCTTGCATGTAGAAAATACTCTGAGGTGCTAAGTACAGTTTGTGGTGTAGAACATGTAGCACAGATAATAAAAACCCAGAGACAGATACTGTATTCAACCTGAAGATCAGAAAAGCAAAGCAGCCAGGCCACCAGAGAGCTCTTATCTCTAAGAAATCCTCAGACTGAAAGAGAACGAGTTCCTGTCTCATCCTGGTTTATATTCCTATTTCTGGCATTAAAGGTGTAGGCCACCATCACCTGGATCTGTTTCTGCATTGATCTTGTGTAGCCCAGGGTGTCTTTGAACTCACAGAGATCCATCTGCCACTGGCTCCCAAATCCTGGGATTAAAGGTGTGTGACACCACTGCCTGGCCTCCAGTGGCTTAGTTTTACCTTCTGCTCTTCAGGCAAGCTTTATTTGTAAAACATAAGTAAAATATCACCGTAAGAACATGCCTCTGAGAAATATCCCAGTTCAGGGGGCAGGCGAGATAGCTCAGTCAGCATTGTTGAGGGGACTGGAAAGATAGTTCAGTCAGTAAAGTTCTTGCTGTGCAAACCTGAGTTTGATACCCAGAACCCATTTAAAGAGCCTGATTGTGGACATGCATGTTTACAATACCATTGCTACAGAGGTGGAGACAGGAGGATCCGTAGGGTCTTCTGCCTATCTAGTCTGATTGATGAGCTCCAAGGTAATGGAATATCATATAATAAAGGAAGTGGATGGTGTTTTTGAAGATGCACTAGAGGTTGCCCTGTGGCCTTATAAGCACATACACACGTACCCCTGTAAATATAAACAAGCACACATTAAAAAAACTCCCCATTGACACAAACTAGAAGTCAAACATTTAAAAATATCTTTTGTAAAAATCTGTAAAACTGCAGTTGTTGAATTGGTATGATAAGAAAATATTAGGACTGGATGTATAGCTCAGTTGTAGAGCAGTTGCCTTGTATATTTGAGCTCCTGGGTTTGCTCTCCAGCCCTACCAAAAACAACAACAAAAAAACCCTTAAGACTTAATACACCGCCAGATAATCAAAGTAGGAAGCCTGTGAGGTTATCAGACATTGAAATCAATGTTCGCTTGAAGAGTTTCTCCCATCTTCAAAGACCTTAGATATTTACGTCTGTCCTATATATTGTGCTAGAATATAAAGCCTAGGCCTGTTGAAAGGAACCAGTAGAAAGCCTTACATAAAGCTACTTCCTTTACAAGTGCTACTTGTTCTATGGTAAAGGTACATTAATTAAATGTGGCCTTGAAGATTGGATTCCTAGTTTGACTTTGGCATAAGGGAGCCAAGAAGGGTTAAATAAATCTCCCCTGAAGATATTTATATATTATCACAAGAGGGCTTCAATGTGTGTGTATGTGTACAAACATATATATTAATTTTAAACCTAACTTGAGGTCGAATTTTATAATCAGTTTTTTATGTTCACAGTTTGTTCACAGTAAGTACATTTACGTATTGTGTGGACATTAACCACCATTTATATATAGAATGGCTTGCCTTTCCAAACTAAGCAGTATTCTATACCTGCTAAACTAATAACTCTTCATTCCACTCCTTCTTCAAGCCCCCAGCCACCAACATTTTCCTTGATGTCTCTGATTTGACTACTTTAGGAACTCCATATAAATTGTCAAATAATAGTTGTCCTTTTGTTACTGGTTTATTTCACTTATACATGATTTCAGGGTATATATGTTGCAGCATATCTTAGAATTTCCTCGCTTTATGTGACTAAATAATCTAAGTGTATGCCACATGTTTTTAAATCTGTTCATTTGGTTGCTTCCACATTTTAGCTCTTGTGAATAATACAATGTTGTAAACATGGATGATTGAATTTCTGCCATCAGTTCTTTAGGGCATTTTCCTAGAAGTAGAACTGTTGAATTCTGTCTACTGTACCACAAGCGGCTGCCTTATTTTATATTATTTTCCTGAGTTACTTATTTATATTATTATTTTAAAAATTTATTCTTTGAATTATAGGCAGGCAGCTAGAATAAGAATATGTAATCTCACAGGGTAATGATCTGAGTATCAGGAATGTTAGAGGAAGACCGGAGATGCTTTCAAGAATACAGAGGCCTCAAATTGACAGGAACCAAACAAAATCTTTTTAAAAATTTGTTTTTATTTTGTGTTCTTTGGCGTTTTGTCTGTATATTTGTCTGTGTGAGGGTGTCAGATCTCCCGGAACTAGAGTTACTATGGGTTGTGAGCTATCGTGGTGCTGGGAGCTGAACCTGGAAGAGCAGACAGTGCTCTTAACTTATGAGTCATTTCTCCAGCCCCTGACGAAATCTTGATATAACCTCCTAACTACAATAGTCTGTTACTTTATTCTCAAAGTTTATGAAAATTGAAGCTTATGGAATGTGTTTGATTTTTTCCCCTCATTTCTCATTGTACTTCCTGATAAACTATTCATGACCTTCTCCCAACAATACAGTATAAATGTCATCTTTTTTTTGCTTGTTTTTTGAGATAGAATCCTGTAGCCTAGGCTGGCCTTAAACTTGGTTTGTAGTCAAGGGTCATCTTGAATTTCTGGTCTTCTTGCCTCTACCCACTGAGTGCTGAAATTATAGAAAGGCCTATCTATGTTTTACAATATTATGCTTGGAAAATATTAGGCATGGAAAATGCCTAGTTTTGTTCTGTATAATTTTTTTGCTCTAATAGAGTTAAAAATTTTGAGAAATAGGAAATAAAGTACAGTGAGATAACTTAATGTTGAATACCGAGATGCATATAGAAAGTGGAACATAGTAGTGGACAGAGAGACACTAAGGCCTGGACTTGAGGAGGTACAGGTGTGTTGCTTTTGATTGGGGGCTGTCAGGGAAAGCCTCTCTGAAGAGGTGGTGTTTTAACTGGCACATGAATGTTGATCAGGAACTGTTGTTATGCTGGGAGGAAAAACTTAACCAGGCAGAAGACTAGCAAGGTAAAGGCCCCATGGTGGGAAATAGCTTGGCATGTTTTGGGGTTAGAAAGAAAACTGAGTGGTAGAAGTGGTAAGAGTGGGTCTTGAAATGCCTTGTAGATCATGTTAGTGTTTGCATTTCGTTATAATTGGTTCCTAATGAGAAGTCACAAGACAATTTTATGGGATTTATATTTTAGAAAGGCTATCCTGGCTTTCTTATGGGCTGTTGATAGAGTAGCTATAGTGGAAGTGGAAAGATGAGAGGCTGTTGCAGTTGTCAAGTGAGAGATAACCGTGACTTGAACTATCTCAGGTAATTTTTCCTATCTCTGTTTACTGATACGTAGATAGAATATTCTTTTAAAATAGTTTGTAGTATTTATAAATATTGTCAAAATACCTTTACCTGGTATTTTAGTTAGGTATGCAACTGCTGTCATTAGATTTGTGGTTTCTTAAGCTTAGGGAAAAAGTCTTATCCTTCTTCCTCATTTATTACTATTAGCATTTCAGGTAGCACACGGTTACTAATTTGGTGTTTGCACTGGTTAGTTTTTATTGTCAACTAGGCAAAACCTGAGAATGGGGAACCTCAAGCAGGGGATCACTCAAATCAGATTGCCTCTTGGCCATATCTGGGGAAATTGCCTTGATTATTGATTGATGTGGGAGAGCCCAGTCCACTATGAACGGTGCCACCCTGTGCAGATCCACTTGAGACTGCCTAAGACAGTTAGCAAAGCTCCAGTAAACAGTTCTCCATAGGCTTTGCTCTGGATTCTTGCCCTGACTTCTTTCAGGA
Organism: Myodes glareolus; assembly: GCF_982192425.1. NCBI lineage: Eukaryota > Metazoa > Chordata > Mammalia > Rodentia > Cricetidae > Myodes > Myodes glareolus. The sequence goes on along the minus strand of NC_142032.1, from coordinate 90,027,885 downwards.
CTGGTACTTGGAAGTATAAGATGAAATAAACACTTTCCTCCTCAAGTTGCTTTTGGTTATGGTGTTTATGATAGCAACAGAAAGCAAATTTGAACAGCATTTAATAAACTCCTGCTAAATAAATTCATAGAAGTTACTGTTACCTGATCAGAGGGCTTTCTACGGTTAGTACAGATGACATAAATCAGTAGCTACAGTGACCTAAATTTGGTATGGAATAAACCACACTTCATCATACTTTAATTATTAGTATTATTAACTACTCATTTAAACTTAACATTGAACATTAAACTGAAGTTGGGAATATTGTAAATATTATGGGATTTTTTTTGTAGCACTATTAATAAAAATCCAGAGACAGATACTGGGGTTCAACCTGACGAAGGTCAGAAAAGCAAACAGCCAGCCACTGGCTCTATCTCAGTACTAAATGGCGATCCTGTCTCCAGGAATCTCAGAATGAGACTGTGTTTGAGAGATGTCGCCTTTGGTTTTACATTCCTCTCTAGAGCTGAGATTAAAGGCATGCACCACTACTATGTCCTGGTTTCTATGGCAAACCAGTATGGCTACTGGGATTAGAGGTGTGTATCTCCACTCTCTAGTCTGTAATGGTGACCAGTGGGTTGTTTTAATCTCTGATCTTCAGGCATTCTTTATTTATTAAAATACAAATGAAATATCACTACAGTTTTTGTTGTTTATATTTCTTGTCTGAAGAAAGATGCTTAAAAGAAATCCCACACTAGCTCAGAATTGAGAATAATAGAGGGTTATTCATTTAGGGTTAGACTCACAAATCAATATCCTCTGCTGGAACGGAGAACAGCCAGAAAAGAGGCCTGACGCACACTTTACACCAGCATAAATAGTATAAGAGGCCACACCCAAGTGGGCAGGTAACTTGGCTGTAGGAATTCCTTCAGCACTTGTCTAGGTAGAGAAGGCCATCAAGATGTTGGAAATAGTGAGACAAGAGATATACCTTCTTATTCAGTATGTTTTATTGGCAGCTGTGTGTCCGAAGAATTTTGGCCTTGGAATTCATGTAGAATGCAAACTTCTTTTTCTATCAGGTTGATAATACAGTCACTAGACCCTAAAAGGGAAGATTGTTTTGAAAGTCACAGTTGACATTTAATAATGAGTGAGATTAAAATTTTCAAAAAGTCTTTTAATACTGTTATTAATTTGCATTCTTCATGGCATGTAGCGTTGGAGTAATGTTTAGGCAGTTTGGGATTTCAGGAAAGGGGAAGTTGAGTTTGGGGTATACATTTCATTTAGGTGGCATAGATTTATGCTTTTCTCCTGCTATTTCTGAGTACATACACATCTTGACTTGCCATAGAATATATCACAACAAAGCCACCATAAATTGAAAATATAAGTTGAAATGCACTGTAATCAGCATAACTTACCAAACATTATAGCTCATCATTATCAAGCCTTGTTAAATATGCCTAGAATACTACATTGGCCCACAGTTGGGTACAGTGATCTAACTATAAAGCCTATTTTAAGATAAAGTATTGAGTGTCTTATGTAATTGATGGAATATTGCAATGAAGGTGAAAAATACTGGCTGTATGAATTCAGGAGACACAGCTGGGCATTTTGTAGGCAAGTATCCCAAAACTGCTAATAATTTTATACACAATAGAGCAGTGATTGTTTATATTTGTGATTCTGATGACTGGGAGTTCTAGCTGACTACTGCTGTCCTATGTTGTGTAAGCTTACCTTACAGAACTGTATATCACTAGTCTGAGTAAAGGTAAAGATTCATAATTCAAAAGTATGATTTCTCTTGAATTCATTATCATTTCATACCATTAAAAAGTTGATTATTATATGTTCAACCTTTGTGATTTTATAGTATTTTTATAGAATGACATCTGGAGACATTCGTGTACCCATTTTGCTGACTTATAGGTAGGGTGCAGTGATGCAACGCCATATGTCATAGAGTGGTGAAACTTTTCTCTTCTGCCTGGCGCTAGAAGAATGTGGTAGAGGCTAAGATCAAAATAAATAGAGCTAGAGGCTAGTCTGGGAAAACCGTTTTGGTTTGGTACTGTACAAATGAAAGAAACAATTGAGTTTCTTTAAATTTGATAGCAGTACCAAAAGTTTACATGATATAACCAGCAACAGTTTGGGAATCACAGACTGACTGTATTTTCTAAAATATAAATAACTCAGTTTTTGAAAAATTGTAAATTGTTTTTCATAGAAAAATCTGTGACATTTCTACCATATAAAGAGTGCTCACAAAAGATATGTAATAAAATCCAGTAAAATGTAGAAGCAATAAATGGTAGAAGTATTTTGAGGGGATTGTTGATAAAAAATTCTTTTTATGGATTTTTGTGATACTGTGACTCTTTTTCTCAGTGTAAATTGGTTTTATATTTGTATCTAATTTTGACTTGTATTCTTTCTCTTTTGAAGAGATCTCTATGAATTATATGATTCTCAAGTCCAACAAACTGAGAAGCACAAAATCTTAGTTTATAATGAGTCTCTGTCCCACCAGCCAGCTCGCAAATAATGAATTATTAATTAATCATTAATTATGAAAGCTTGACCTTTAGCTTAGGCTTATTTTTCAACTAGCTCTTATAATTTAAATTAAGCTATATTTTTTATTAACCCATATTTTTAAATTAATCTACAGTCTACCATGTGGCTTTTACCTCTATCCCATTTTGTGTGTCCAACTCGTTCTGCCTCTGGCTGGTGTCCCTTGTGCACCTAGATTCATTCTGAGTTTCCTCTTGCTGCCCAGAAACCCCGCCTATCTTTCCTGCTTAGCCATTGGCCATTTTAGCTCTTTATTAAACCAGTTAGAAGGTGCCTTAGGCAGAAATACATCTTTACAGTATAAATAAATATTCCACAGCAGTAGTTTACAACAAAAGTTGTTCAAACAAAAGCTGTATGAGTATCTGTTATAGCTGTATTTATTACTGACTGCCGAAATGAAAACAACCAAATGTCCATAAACTAAAGAGTAAATAAATAGCATTATACATTTATGCCACAGAATACAGAGAATTAAAACTAGTGATACAATGTTAACAAATTTTATAGGCATCATTTTCAGAAAATAATGGATCTAAAAGATGACAAACCACACAGTTCAAAATCAGAAAGTGGAAACCATAGAAATTAGAACAGTATCAACAATAATGATTCACAGAGTGAATGAAAATTTCTTCTGAAATGTTAGAAATAGGTATTTCCAGACCGAGGTGGTGACTGTGCAAGTATATGCCCATGAACTATTCATGAATCATATATCTAGAATAAATGCCTTATAGTGTGTGTGGATGCTCCAATGTGGAAAAAAAATACCTCCAATTTGGAGAAAGAAAACAGAAGCTTCAGTCTATAATTTGGAGGTATGCATGGTAAGGTGATTATTTAATAGAGGGGTAAGCCATGCCCCAAATGGAGGCCATTAACATTTATTTAGAGTTGTTAGTAAATTGAGAATTCTTTCAATGTGATGTAGACACAACCTTATAAAATTTTATTTAAATTATGCAGTAAACCTATAGTCGTGTTAGTAAATATTAAAGTCTAGAAAACCGAGGTGAGTAGATGGTGCTTTAATTAAATTTTAAGTGATTTTTACCTTAGTAAACACATATTTCTTTGCAGAAAATATTTTTCTAAATACATTGACCAGAAGCAATATTTGTATATCCTATCTGGCATTCACTACCTTTCTAAAATACCACTTTCTACATCCCTCTGTTATCTTACTGTCTCTTATTTTCCTTTATAGCAAATATTATGTGATAGCACATATATGTGTGTTCATATATATGCTTATTGCTTATTTTCTATCTCCTCACTAGAATTTGAGTTCTACAATAAGGGCAGGCTTTGGTGAGGTTGCTCATGATTAACCTAGGCCTATGCCTGACAAATAATGAACACTTTCCAACACCCTCAATTCTATACCTTTTCCATACAGCTGCAAAACTAAGAAAAAATAATCTTATGTCATGTCCTTTATATTATTTGATTTAAAAAAACCCAATCAACAAAAAGCATGATATATGTATGTATTTTTAAACTGTTCAAATAATTTCAAAAATTTGGAAACCTAGATTTAATGTGGTTTTAAAGTAATGCAGTTAATAGACTCCATTGTTTCATGAAATGAGTCCTTAATTTTAACTCTATATATACAAATTTGAAATTATGTAACAGCCTGAGCAATAAGATGGACCATATATTTATACTGCAAATTCCAAATCAATATATTTTGCGTGTGGGGAGATGTTACTTGTTTGTTTTAGTGCTGGAAATTGATCTCCAAACCTATGTATGAGAAAAAATATCCTGTAAAGATGTAAATCAAGAAGTTAAGAGGAAACAGTGCACTGACAGAAGATAAAATTTTGTTTTAATAGTAATTGTGGTAGCTAGGGAAGAGAGTGGATTTGACGACTAGGAGTTGTTGATGACCTTCAATAGTGGATATATGTTTGGGAGCAAGAAATGACGGCTATGTATTTTTTAGGGAAAGTAGTAGTAGACTCCAAGAACAGTGGTTTTAGGGAACAGTGAAGTCCATTGACGTCTTTTGTGTGTGTATGTTTCAAAGATAGTTAGGTGGACATCCAAATATGGTAAAGATAAACAAAAGATCCCAGTGACACAGCAGAAAAAAAAATAACCACATTGGTTAAAACAGAAATATTAGCCAGAACATGGAGGCAAAAGAAATGGGATCAAGATGTAGGGGCAGACAAGACAGGCAAAGCATTGAGCAGTGGTATTCAGTTTCTGGTTTAGTCATCACTGTAGGTGAAAGTGTCTGTCCTGCAACAGAAGCTTAATAGTAATTATAAATGGTTGGCCAATAGCTCAGGCTTGTTACTACCTAGCCCGTATTTCTTGTCTATGCTTTGCTATGTGACTTGGTATCTTTTCTTAGTATGGCATATCCATCTTGCTTCTCTTGCACTGGCTCGAGACTCCTGACTCTTCCCTTCTTCTTCCCAGTGTTCTTATTCTGGTTCTCCCACCTAACCTTATCATGTCCAACTGTTGGTCAGTTAGCTTCTTTATTAAACCAATCACAGTGGTAAGTCTTCATAGAATATACAGGGATTATTCCACAGCACATCACTGTGTCATGATTGTACTATTTGTGTGTGTGTGTGTGTGTGTGTGTGTGTAGTACTACTTGTAATATACTGTGTGTAATATTTGATTTGTTTATATTATTTTTGCTTTCAGGACATTCTTCTTTGAATTTTTACATTTATTTACGTATTCCTCTGTCTCAGTACCCCTGAGTGTATGGAGGTCAGAAATCAATGTTTTGTGTCTTCCTCAGTCACTTCTTCATCTATATATTTATTTATTTTTATTAACTAGTTTTCTTCTTTGACAATTTCACACATTTATATAATGTACATATAGTTAGTCTACCCCTGCCTTCTTTTGTTTTCTTCCCACTTCTGTTACCCTCCACTTCTTTCTTACAAATCTTTTCCCCATACTCATTTCTTAATTTTGTTTTGTGGTTCACAGTTTAACTTAGGTTTGTGTGACTCTCTGTTTAGAACTCTCTGATAGGGCCTAGCATGCTCACTAATAAGTGTATAGTAGAATGCTGTGCCTCCCCATCTCCTGCAATCTACTAGTGCCATTAAATCAGCAGCAATAAGGCCCGGTCCATAGCCAGTTGTTGAAATTGTCTAACTTGTGCAGGCTTTTGTCAGTGTGCCCCAATGTTTTTTGATAGACTGAACCTGGAGCTCACCTATTCTGCCAGGGTGGCTGGGCAGCAAACCCCAGGGATCCTCCTGTCCGCTTTGTCAGTTCTGGGATCCTATTATACTAATATTTATTTATTTATTTATTTATTTATTTATTTATTTATTTGTCTGTTTATTTTTTTGTGGGCACTGGGGATCTAAACTCAAGTCTTCACGCTTGTGTAGCAGGCAGTTACCAGTTGAGCCATCTCTTGCCCCCTCTGCTATTTTAGTTTTTGTCGCTACAATGGCTTACAAGCTTACCAGCAGTGAATAAAGATTCTTTCATTTATTTTCTCGATGATTGCCATTATCTCTGGGACAAGATGGAGTCAGAGAATAGTTTTAATTTGCATTTCTCTGACACACTTCTTTTTTTTAATTTCAATTTTATTGCAATTTTAAAGAAAAAAGTTAAAGGACTTAGACTTGCCAGAATGAAGATATGTATGGCACAGACCAGTAAAAGTCCAACAAAGGCTTTGTACAAAGGGTACAAAAGGAGTGTAAAGACCTAGTATTAACACATTCAAGACACATAAAGCAATTTAAATCAACAAATATTTCAAGAGAAATATTCAAATGGAAAACGACTTTACATAAAATGTACTCGAGCATTACTAACATCATAGACACACAAATTAGAGAAATAAGGAGACACAACCACACACCATTACAGAGCACATAAACACTTTGCTCAAAGTGTCTATGGATGTGAAGTAACTGGTGCACTCACCTATGATCATTGGATTAGCTAACTGGTATGACTACAGAAAATTGCAGTTAATCATGTACCTGCCCTTTGACTCTGTAAATGCCATGGTATGTTTATAGCTTTTTGTTTTTCTTTTACTTACTGTTTTACTGTTTTCTTTGTTGACATTTGCTTTTTTGTTATCATATAACAAATGTTTCATAAATTTTATATTTCACTCGTTTGTACATAGAAATGCGGTGAGTAAGTCATGAACTTGTATCAAAAACTTTACTAAATGAGCTTATTAGTTACAACTTTTTATTTGTAGAGTTGCTTGGGTTTTTAATATATTCATGTTGTCTCTTAGTATGTCTTATTTGTATCCCATCTTAGTACTTTCTCATAATTTTGTCACCTGTTTTCTTGTTTAGAACCTATAGCTTAATGTTGCCTAGAAGCGATCTTATTGAATAACCCGCTATTCACCTTAACAGGGGAAAATTTTCTGTTTTACCATTGAGAATGGTGCAAGCTGTAAGTGGTTTATGTGTTACTATTGTTGATACTAGATGCCTTTGATCAGATAAGGGGCGTTTTCTTCCATCTTAGGGTACTGACAGCTGTTTTTTAAATAAAGGAATAGTGAATGTTAAGTCTTCCAGTGCTTTTTCCTGTGTTGATAGAGATAATCCTATGATTTCTCTCCTCTATTTTGTTAATGTGATGAGTTACTTTATTTTTGAATGTTGGATCAAATGTTTGTTTCTAGAGTAAATTCTAGTCGGTTATTTTTTTTATATATTGTTATTTCTTACATTTTTATTCTGATTTTTAATTTTTTAATCTATGCTCATAATAGATTCTGGCCTGTAATTTTTTTATGTCCAAGTCAGTACTGGTATTTTGATCATGCTGGTCTCATACAGTGATTTAAGTAGTGTGCCCCTCACTTACTGTGTGTTGCTATGCACAACACTGATTGCTGCTACTTTAAATTTTTATCATCTTTCCATTTTAACATTGATGCAATAGTTATCAAAATAGGCCATAGTTTTCTTCTTTACATTTAAGCTTAGAGAGTTTGAGAGCCACTAGACACAGGCCTCCAAGCCTAGCACTAGGGACATAGAGATAGGAGGCTATCAGATCTGAAGCCACCTTGGCTTACATAGGGAGACTGTTTCAAAACCAAACCACGTCAAACACTAATTCTGCTTTACTTTAAAGCCAGTGTTGCCTAGTGCAGGAGGAAGAAACTGACTGGCTAGATGAGTCTTAAGGAATATCACAAGTTTTCTTTTGAATACTTAACAGACATCTCTGGAAACTGAGCCAGGCTAAGAGGAATCCTCTTGAGGAATGGTTCTTGTGGGTTTTTTTTTTTTTTTTTTTTTTTTTTGTGGCTTAGCTGAACTTTGTGATTCTTCAGGCTCTGTCGAATAAAATGTCCACACATTCCAAGACTGAACAAATCGATTTTATTTTTGTGCAAGAAACAAATAGTTACTTGAAATTTACTGGGATTCTCCCCCAGCATTGAAATCCACATAGTCCTGGCCACACCTCTTTGAATTTGTAGAGGTTCGGACATTTCCAAACTTGACTTTTTCTGGTATATGTATGTGATAGGATAAAGGAATCAGTTCATCCTGCACTGATAAGCCCATGGATAAGGGAAGAAGCTCCCTACAATGGAAATGAAGCCAGATTCCATCACCAGGGCACCTTTCTTCAGCTGTGCTTCCTATGGAAGCATCTTTTCCTTTAGTTAAGTGTCACAAATCATTTGAAAAGCTGTTCCTTGTTTGTTGATTACTTTTAAAAATCTAGTTTTCAGCCAGTTGACTTCTAATGAATTATTCGATAGTTACTTGAAGGTTTTTCTTTAGATTGTATTAGAAATGCTTGTCTCCTGTATGACTTTCCACCAGGTCTTAATGCTGTTCAGTTACTACAGTTTATACTGTGCCAGTGATCCGATCTTATTTGCTTCTTACGAAAGCCTCACTAAGGTTGCCTCCTATCCAGTTAACTCTAGTAGGAAGTCTGTCTCTCCCTGTAATAGCTCCTCATTTTTAAAACAAAGTGTTGCTTAGGGAAACCCATGAGAATGATATTAACAAAGATGACACTTTTGAATTTAAAAAGTTCTTTACTAAAATCTTAGAATCTGAGCTAGTGAAAGAGATAATTTGTTTTCTAGAGTTTGTAATATTGCTGTTTCAATAGGGTAACTTCCCTGACAAATGTAGTATTAAATACTCAAAAATACACGTTTATATTTTTTAAAATTGTCATTAATTTTGCCCGTCTCTAGTAATTGTGATATCGTTTAAAGGAGTAGGCATTAGGTGGGGTCACCTTACAATGGAATTTTTAGGTCTTTTCTCTTCCTTGTAATTTGTATATTAGAGATCATGACTCCTCACTCTTCTGTAGGTCTGATAGGTCACCATGTGGACCCGAATGTTTAGCATTAGAATGAGAAGGACTTTTTTTTTTTTTTTTGGTGAAATGTTAGTTAATGCTAGTAATCATTTGTGCTGAATGACAAGTTTAGTTTCAGAGGATCAGTACATTGAAAATATTTGCTCTGGAAGTTATTTTAAAATTCCAAGTTATAAAAAGTTGATTGATTTTAGTATGACAGTGCTGTGAAACACGGACAATGAGATGTGCCATTGGCTGGCTATCAGAAATAATAGGAGAGAGAAAGATTTGAATTTTACTACTTATCAGCTGGTATCTGTAATGCTTTGCTTAAAAATCCCCTGTAGTATTATGCTTTGAACAGTTATGTAGAAAAGGCTTGCCAATTCCTTCATATTTAAGGAAATTATTGCTCAAAAAACTTTCTGAAAAAAATACAAAATCAAGTTGAAGTTTTTCTTCTTGATGTTCTCCTTTCTGACATCCAGGCAGTAGGTGTGGGAAGGTGCTTGCGAGCAGTGTCTGCAGACAGTAACTACACTTCACTCCTGTCCTGTCTGGATGCCATGGCTGTCCTTTTCTGTAATTTATCTTGGTTTACTTACTTTGTGGGAACCTGATAGAGAGGGCAAAAGGTCAGTTGGAAGAAACATGAGATGAAACTGAAACTAAAAGTGCTGAAATGTCCACTGATCCATTGTCAGTTCCTCCTTGTGTATCTCCCATAGGAGAATTTAGGCTTGTACTGATTTTTTTGTTGTTGTTATTCTTTAGGGTTTCTCAGTTAAAATCAGTTTCATCATCTAGCTATCAGTCCCAAATCTGATTTCTGTTTCCAGTTAACGGCTTAGTGCTGAAGTGATGATTAATACTTTGAATATTTATTATATAAAGCATACAGAGATTAATTTTCTTTACATATGAGACTTAATCTTCCCATAGATTTTATTTTGTATATTTCAGTGGCAGACTAAGTAGATTTTCTCATTCTGGATATGAATGAGCAAGTTTAACTGTATTTCCTTTTAGCACTTTTGTGTTACATATGATGATTAATAAATACCTCTTTTCTGGTTATTTTATAGTAAAAATACTTTCAGAAATTTGAAAAATTTAATTGTACAAGTGATGTTTAATTTTTATCATTTGAGTTTTTCAGATTAGTATACATAGATGTCTAAAAGTCAAGCATCACTAAAAGATAGAAGATGAAAACTAACAATCCCCTGTTTGGTTCTTCCTTAGCATCTAATCCTGCTCCACAGAAGCAGCTATTTCTAATTCTTTTTCCTATTTCTTATGTTTTTTTTCCCCCAAACATACTTAATTTAAAGTAGTACAGGTTTTCTACCCATTTCTTTGCTTATTTAATTCTCTTATAATAATTAAGCCTGAACTCTGGCTAACTCTCCATTTTCTCCCCAGTTTCTTTCAGTTCAGTGAACTCTTTGTCTTCTTTAAACTCCTTGGATTTTTTTTCTTCAACTTTAGTTCTTTTAAAATGCTGTGTCTTGGGGTTTTATCTAGGAATTCTGATTGGTGAACATTTCTGTGGGACTGAATAATTTGTGGGGGGAGGTACTTTCTTAATTTTCTATAATGTGTGTATTTTTGGGTTGAGATGTAGGTGCTTCTTTTGTTCTTTGTGAACTTTTGTTAACTCTGTCTGATAATAGACAGAAAAGAACTTGGGGGCAGAATACAGGATGTGGATCTGTAGGTTGGGCCTACAGGTGAAAATAGCTTAGGTGGAGTGATGTCAGTTGGATACAGGGGTCTGAGCTGGTGTGCAGGATGTGCATCCAGGTTTGGAGTTTGGGGTAATCTGAGAGTTGAGGAGGGTCGTAGATGGGAGGATCAGGCAGATTTACTGTGCTAGACCCTGATGAAGGATGTGCGGGATATGGGTGGGCCGAGAGGTTGGTTGCAGCATGGGAGGGAGGGTCCTAGTGGAGGCCCAGAAGTTGTGTGCAGTGCAGGCAGGGGTGAACAGACTAGGCTAGGCAATGGATATTGGACTAAGGCTAGATCTGGGGGCTTAGTGAGAGTGCTTGTAAGGAAGCTGTCTTAACCTTGCTCGACTTTGGGAAGGTTGTACCTTTTTTTTCAGTTTTTTATATTATATCAAAAATTTTAAATCTTTCGGCATTTATATTTTTTTGATTAAAAAAACCTGTTTACTTATGAAAAATATTCTTTTTCTTTAGTAGCCAAGATTACTGTTGGAAAGTAAAGAACCATTCTGCCTTCTCTTTGGAAATTGGAAAGATTTTCTTTACCTCGATAGTCACAAATTTTGTTATGTAGTACCTTGGTAATGTGACTTTTAAGAAATCTTTAAGCTGGTATTTGCTGGGTCTTTTTATTTAGGAGATTGCTATATTTTAATTTGGGGTAATTCCTAGATTAATTTTTAATTTAAGAAGTTTCCCTTTGTTAGTTCGTCTCTTAGATTTTTGTATTATTTTTATAGTTGTCTCTTCTTTATTACTATCTTCCTACTAAATTGGAAAAGTTTTGTTACTCTAGTTTTAATTTCTCAGTATCTTTTTGTTTTTGTGGTGCTTAGGATTGGATCTAGGGCTTCATGTAAGCTAAGCAAGTGCTCTATCACTGAGATATAGTCTAATGCTGTTCTCATTTTTAATATAACACATTTGTTCTTGAAGGCAGTGTTTCTAGACACCAACTTTTTTATGGTGTTAGGGATCAAATCCAGGCTCTTGTTTATGTTAGACAAGCAACATCTTTCCCCCTCTTTTGTGTTATTTGTGTGTTTGCATGTGTGTGGCTATGTCTGTGTGCATGTGGAGGTCAGAAGTTGACAGTGGATGTCTTCCTTGATCATTGCCCACTTTATTTACAGAAGCAGGATCTTTCTTTGAACTTGGAGCTATTTCAGTTAGTCTTCTTAACCTATTTGCCCCATGGATCCTTTGTCTCCACCTCCCAAGTGCTGGAGGATAGCCACACCCACTTACCATTTTTGTGGGTGATGGGGATCTGAATTCTGGTTACTAATACTGGCAAGCACTTTATCCTCTAAGTCATCTCTCCTGGCTGCAACATCAGTTTTTGTCTTTGTAAAATTCTAAGTAGTTGATTGGCATTTTCTCCCATTTCTTCACATTCTTAAATTCTTTTGCTCATTTGATCTTTGCCTTTTTAGTGGAAACTCTTCATCTAATTTAAGATTCCTGGTGTCTTAAATTTCTCCTTAAGTTACTCTCCTTGGTTAATTTGGTAGGTAAGACAGTAAGTAAATATGTAAGATAGAGAAGAGAGGAAAGACAGGAGTGTATGGGTTGAATAGGTTATTGCTTTGGGCAGTGGAGCTCAGTTCTGTTGGAGAGCCTAATAGGCTGTCCAGAGCTGTACTGTCCACTACTCTTCTAGTAGCTTCATGTTGTTCTACAAATTAAAATTAAATGGACTAAAATGAGAAAATGAGTTTCTTCTCACACTAGACATATATCCAGGGGCTGAGTAGGCACATGTGACTGGTGGCTGGTATTAGAGCACAGAAGGAACGCTCCCATTCTGGTTTAGAAATTACCTCAGTAGTTTCATTGACTTACAGGAAACCAGTGTGCCTCTTGATGGCTAAGGGTTGCTCCTGGATATAACTCTTTGACACTTCTGGGCTGCCAGTTCTGTCATGGAACCTCAGGTTGTTGTTTAATACTTAGTGATGTTAATATTGAGACTCTGTAGCTCTCCCTTACCTCTTGTGGTTCACCTACTAAGGATTGAACTCAGGGCCTTTTGCCTACTAGATTAGCACTCTAACAGTGAGCTACATTGCTAGTTCTCTAGTTCAGTTTTCCCAGAGACCAGAATTAAGATCTTTTGTTAATCTAAGGAAAGTAGTCCTTAACTAAGTGTGGAAGAGGACAGAGTCTTTTATAAGTATGCACATTCTAAACAAAATTGTCCAAATTTTAGGACAGAGTCTTATTCCAACATCCAGTTAGTATTGCTAAGTTCTGAATCCTTGCAGGGTTCCATGGAACAATTTTTTTTTATTATTTTTTCCCCTTTACCAGAGGCATTGTAGTTTCAGTTAGGTCTGATTTGAATCACTACTCTTCACAGCTTAAGAAAAGCTATAATGGATAGTGTTTCAAACATTTAAAAAAAAAGCATATGTACAGTTTGTGGACTGCTAGTATAAATCTGACTAGGTCCCAAGATGGCTGAAAGAAGACCAAGAATATATTGATGAAACTTTAGGAAACTGCCTTCACTCTTTGACATCAAGGCTATATTGTCTTTTTTCTCCTATTTTGCTGTTAGTAAATATTTCATATCTATTTGCATAAGACATCTTGACCTATTATGTTCTCTTTTTAAAATGTCTTCCCTCATTCATTTTTGATGTCAAAGTAATGTTAGACTTATGGAAAAAGTGTTAGTCTTTCTCTGCTACCTAGAATTGAAATTAGTTGTTCCTTGAATGCTTGATTTAACACCTTTGGATCTGCTTATGTTTTGTGTTTCGTATTTCTTCAGTCTGGTTTGATGCTTCATAACGTACATTAAAAATAGTCCTTTCAGTTTTAAGGTCTACTGGTTGCCAGTTTTTTTTAAATATGTCTGAAGATTTCTTTTTAAAATTTAAAACATTAAAAAATTATGTGGGCATGTGTGTACATATGAGGACAGGCTTGTGAGGTTGGTTCTCTTGTTCTTCCTTTATTTAGTTTCTGAGACTCAAACCTAGGTTCATCAGCCTCACATGGCAGCACTGTCCCTTGAAGCCATGTGGCTAGTTCTGGAAACTTTTAGCTTTTGCTTTTGAATGTTAGTTTAGCTAAGCATAAAATTTGAGGCTATCACCCCCTCTCTTTGTTTTTCTTCCTCACATCTTTTTTAGTTTTTGAAATTTTATAGATTTTTTTCCTCTTTTTTGTTGTTTGTTTTTGTTTTTAGAAACAGTGTTTCTCTATGTAGTTCTGCCTGTCCTGTAACTTAATGTAGACTTTGAATTTACAGAGATCCGCCTGTTTCCTGGGTACTGGGATTAAAAGCATGCACCACCACTGCCAATCCAGATTTGTCCCTACTTTGGAAGTTTGGCATAATTGCCTAGTTACTTGATACTTAACCTGAAGTTTACCTATCATATGCTTAAGTAGTAATTAATTTTTATAATCAGTGTTCTAATTTCCAGTTACATACTACCAATAGTTATGACAAAACATACTTAAAACTTCAGGTGTCCTTAATTTTAATAGATGGAATTGACTTCATTTGAAGTGATTATACTTCATTTCTGAAGCATGGTAATTAATGAAAGTACACTGCTGTAATGAATTTGGGGTGGGGATGTAGGTCTCAGTTTTCTTTACTGTGCCTAGATAATTCTAAATTGCAAGTAGGGATTAAGAAACAGATAAGCATTGATCATTAACTTCAGTGAATTTAATTACAGATTCTGACAGCATGGGTGCACCTGTAAGCATCCATAAAAACCCATAAGCCACACACAAGAAGTACATATTGTCTAATGCCTTTTATGTAAGATTACCAAAAATTAAGTTTTATAGTATCAAGAAGCAAATTGTTGCCTGAGGCTATTGATTGGTAGAATTTACTGTAGAAATTTTGTTGCTAATAGAAACATACTTTAATTGTGGTAGTGGTTATATAACAATAACATTTGTCAAAAATTATCAAACTATCTGGGCCTGATAATGAATACCTGTCAATCATAGTTACTAAGCAAACAGAGGCAGATGATTACAAGTTAAAAACTAGCTTTGGAAGTATAATGAGACCCTGTCTCAAAATGAAAATTAGAAAGAGGATTGTGGCTAAAGCTCACTGGTTCAGTGCTTCTCATCATAGATTAGGTCCTGGGTTCAGTCTCAGATATCACATACATACAGCTCTCAAACCACATCTTTTAAACAGGTAGAAATTTTGCTTCAAAAAATTTGATTTTAGGAAAGGAATTACTGATTGAACAGTCTTATGTTCTTGCCTGAGTAGCATAATATATAAATTTGTGTCTTATAAGAAAAGGATTTTAAGAAAGATTCAATGTATTATTTTTAACTGTGCATGTGGGTAATCTTTACTTTAGGGTATCTGTAGGAAAGGTCTCTCTATTTCCTGGAATGACCCTTTTAATATGTTCTGAAGGACATTGTGACAAGATGACATTTGTGTGTGCTTTGAATGATGAGTAGTCATTCTCTTGAAGGGGTGGGGATGGATTTTCTTCTGGTAAGCTTGGCAGATCAAAAGTAGATCAAAAGTATACCTATTGAAAACCATGTACCTCAGAAGCTCTACTTCATCGTCTCCTTACCTGGCATAAACTAGATGATGCTTATGGTCCAGATGAGAGTTCAGACCCCAGAAATGGCTGTGTGTTCTCCAGCATGCACATATTTGCTGTATGTTGGTCTGGTCTTCACCATTTATTACACTGGGAGTCTGGTAATTAGTGCCAATCCGGAAATCAGTAGGATCACATTCTACAAACTCCACGATAGTTTTGGTCTCAATGATGGTAACAGCAGCTTTGCTTCTTCTTTTCTTTCTTTCTTTCTTTTTTTTTTTTTTTTTGGTAAGTAATGCCACCATGATGTAACAGGTAGAAAAATTTGTGCTTTCTATGATGAAGGGTATGATTTTTCACCTTTAGACAGAATGACTTCCAGAGAGCATTGATGAACTCTGTTCCAAAATGCTATTTTGGTAGGATTTAATTGACAGGACTCACAGGGACGAATATTGTAAAGTGTGGTGGATATAGGAACAGGACATCATATTAGTCTGGGAATCTTACCATTATAACATAACATTCATGATTCTATCAAAATGTTTTTTATTACTATTTTCATTATTTCATGTGGATGGATGTTTCATCTGCATGCATATTTATGTATTATGCGAATGCTTAGTGCCCTCAGAGGCTAAAAGAGGGCTTTAGATTCCCTGGAACTGGAGTTACGGATGCATGTGAACCACAACGGGGGTGCATAGAATCGAACCTAAGTCCTCTGGAAGAGTACCAGTGCTTTTTACTGTTGAGCCATCTCTTCAGCTCCAGTTCCTTAAAATTTATAGGAAGTCACAAACTGATGTGCCAACCCATTGAGGTTACTATATCAAGAGCCATGGAATTAAAATTTCTTAACAAATATCATAGGTGGCTTCTTTATCTACCATAAAAGCACAATAACTTTTATTCCTTCAGTTTTACTATTTTGTATCTTTAATCTAATTCAGGTTGACATGATTTCTTGATTTTATAGATTATTTCTAATCTATTTTACAGATTCTTAAGGTGGTTGTTTAGTTTTTTAATATCAGAGGGATTTTAAATTGTATTTCTGTTCTCTATGGGTTAATGCTATTGAAGTTGCAGAACATGCTCTAAATAATTTGGAAATTCTTGAGACTTTAATTATGCACAAACATTTGGCTAATTTATGGATATATTCCATGCACACTGGAAAACAAGTTGAATTCTTCATTGTGGGGTATCCTATTGTATATTCAGTTGTGTGTTTCAGAGCGTTTTGTCTGCTTGTTCTATCAGTTGGAGGGCAATATCTGTTGATGAATTCTCTTAGGGTTATGCCTTGTTTCTCCATCTTGTTTTGCCAATTTTGAAAATGTTTCAGGTGTTATATGATTTTTAGTTAGCCTCTAAATAGTTCTTCCTGAGATCTTAATCCATTATTATCCTAGTCATTTCTGATTCTTTTAAAAACATGACTGTTTTCAGGCCAGCAAGATGGCTCAGTGAATAGGTGTCTACCACCAAGCCTTTTGATTCCAAGAATCCACGTGAAAGAAGGAGAGAATCATCTCCTATAAGTTTTCCTCTGACATACATACATACATGCGCCATAGCACACGAACCTATAACCATACACATACACATATGTAACACATAAGTAAATATAAAAAACATGGCCTTTCCCTAACTGTAGCTAGTAGGAACATTATTCTACTGTAAACTTCTGCAGTGAAATAGAAATTGCCATTTTAGTTTTAATGGTAGAATGCCTAGATCCATTTACTATAGTAATGTCAATAATTAATTTTTTTGGAGGTATGATTTAGAAATGTTTTAGAAGTTTTTATTACTATTTATATCATTCCTGAAATGTAGACTATAAAATTAGACACTCTAAATATATGAACATTAAAATCTGAAACCAACCTTTTTTTCTTTCTTTCTTTCTTTCTTTCTTTCTTTCTTTCTTTCTTTTAACTAGTCATCAAAATAATATTTTAAATGCCTGTATGTGTAATATGAACTCAGAATTTTATGTGCTCTTTAATTTTTCTTAAAAGTATACTTTTAAGATTCATGCCATTCCCCCCTCCCCGGAAATTTTCTAGCTTGTTTAATGTTTATATTTCTGGTTGGTTTGTCAAAAATGACTTCCATGATGATGATTGTCATAGCTCATAATGAGTACTTTGGCCACAGTCCATGTTAATTACTTTAGATACATTATCCTGGATACATCTCATCTATTGCCTAGCACTGTAGCACTTTAGGTGCTGAAGCAGGGAAGGGTTGGGCAGGTCTCAAGGAGCCAGTTCTTTCAAATTTCTTTAAGCCATACAACTGGTACCAGTAAAACAAAACAAAACATGCTTCACATTGTTTATGGTCCTTATCTTGATGTTCCATTGCTTGGAGCCAGACTGCCTGAGTAGAACCTTGGCTACACTTTTTAGCTGGTGAAGTTGGGCTAGTCACTTAACCTTTGTTTATTCACCTGTAATTTGAAGATTAAAATTATATTTACATTATGATGGTTATATAAATTAAAACATTTAAAGTCTTTAGGGCAGTGTTTATTACCTGGAGGATGCTTTGCGGAAATCAGCTGTAAGTTGTTTCAATTTTATTCTGTTTTAATCTGTGCTATTTTCATTTTTGTACCTTTTAAAAAACTGATCGCCTCTCTAGTGTTAGTTATGCTTTCCTGACATATAGGTAAATCAGCTATAATTTTGGATTAGATACCATAGTTAATATGGAAGTGTGTTACTTGAGTGACTTCCAGAGTATCAGAATGAAATATGGTTTCTCATATCTAGAAATTCCCTGAAAGAACACAGTCTTTTTGGGAAATCTCAGCAACCAAGAGTTGGAGAGCCAGAGGACATGGAGTTGGGGGCCAGTCTCTGCCACACATTGAATGCAAGGCTAGACTGAGCTACACAGTGAAACCCTGCTTAAGTTTTGTAGTTCTGAGAAAGGATCTCATGATTTAGTCCAGTCTAGATTTGAACTCATTATGTAGTCCAGGCTGGCTTCCAATTTACAATCTTCTCATTTTAATTTAATGAGTGTTTGGATTATGAGATAACAAGATTGTTCACCACACTTGGCTTTCTAACACACATACCTCTCTCCCACTTTTTTTTTTTTTTTTTTGGTTGGGCTGAGGATTCATTGTACATTGTTTTTGTATTATGAATGCCCGTTTCAACCACTGAACTTTACCTCAGCCCTGCGAACTTAGTTGTTAAGAAATGTCTGTGTCCTAAGTTACAATAAAAGTTTTTTATTTAAATGTTTGAGATTAAAGGAGATTGAAGAGAATATCTAAGTGTAATACCATTTCTTGACTGGATCCTTTAAAAGCACACACACACAAAATGTTATTGGGTTAGGACAACATTGAACTTGGACTGTTTATCAGTTAGGGTTCTTTAGAGTAACAACTTATAGAATGAATTTCCCTGTATATATGGAAAGGGGATTTATTAGAATGACTTACAAGCTGTGATCTGGATGGATAGATAGGTAGATTGATCACACACACTGAACAGTTTAGGATGAAATGTCATGATATAAGCAGATATAAAGACCTCTACCTATAGAGAAATTTATATAAATAGATCTATATGTATAGAGTTCTATAAATAAACAGATTTCTGTCTGTCTTTCTAACACACAACACACACAGACACACACACACACACACACAAATTGGCTCTGTATCTTCTTTCTCCTCCTCCTCTTTTTTTTTTTTAAAGAAACTTTAGTATAAAGTGACCAGAAAATTATAATGGAGTATATAGAATTTAAACCAGACTCTGAACTATTGTATAAGCAGGATTTCTTTAAGATGTCAAAGAAAAACACTTCAGGTGGTAGTAGTAGTATATGATGAAAACAGGTCTAGGCAGCACAATTAGGTTAGACTTCAGGATGTTTCTATGACTGCATATAAATAGCCTTTTGGAGGAAGGTAGGAAGAAAATACCAGAATTGCCACAATTTCTAGTATTCTAGAAATACTAGAATCTGGCTAGTGATGGATAGTGGCAGTGATGGTGAGATAGGTTGAATATAAAGAGAGAGGTAGAAGAGAAGGCTCTGTCAAGGATGAGAAAAGTAATTTTGGTTTGTCTATCTGGATGTGTGGTAACATTAATCAAGACAGAACATCAGGAAGAGGACAAGTTTAGTAGTAAAGGTCATTTACTAGTTAGCACATGCTGAACTTGAGATACCTTTGAAGCATTCAAATTGAAATATTGAGAAGTACTAATATGTTGTGTTGTAAACTCTAGGTTGTTGATAAAAATGTTTCAAATATGTAAATAGAGGTAGTAATTGAAGTAAAGGATAAGAATGCCTTATGACAGGAGTTCAGAAAAAAGACTTTTGAAATTAGGGAACTTGTGTACTGACTTACTGAAAAGACTGTTACTTGCAAAGGAGATAGTAGGCTAATTCTTCACTATTCTCACATCAGTTTATCAACACAGAACATAGCTCTTGGTCCAAAGAGAGTAAGAGGCTGTGTACTTTGAGCCAGAATGTGGGCTTCTGTGTCCCAAGAACTTGGATTTAAGTTGCCCTGAGTTTCAAAATATATGTTAGAAGAGGGTACACAAACTTTTATAATCACAGAACAAAGGGAAGTCATAAATCAATGCATTTACCAAATATATTGATGGGGATATCAGGCACATTATAGAGGGTCAGGAAATTTCTTTTTTCTTTTTTTTTTTTGATGAAGCAACAATTTATTTTACCTTTTTTTCTTAAATGAACTTAATGTATTTTATATAGTAAGCACACATTTGTAAAGAGAAAAGCAAAATTTCTACATCCAATAATTTTCATTAAATTTTAAAATTTATTCTTTGACAATTTCATGTATCTATATAATATATTTTGGTCAAGTTTACCCTTTTATTTTCTCCTTTTTTATTGCTTTATAAATAATGCCATTCAAAATTTCCACCTCCTCCCCTCCTCCCATTTCCCTCCCACTCCCCCTCCCCCTCTCCCTTCCCCCTTCAGTCCTAAGAGAAGGCAGGGTACCCTGCCCTGTGGGAAGTCCAAGGCCCTCCCCCCTCCATCCAGGCCTAGGAAGGAGTACGTCCAAACAGACTAGGATCCCAAAAAGTCAGTACATGCAGTAGAATCAAATCCCAGTGCCATTATCATTGGCTTCTCAGTCAGCCCCCATTGTCAGCCACATTCAGAGAGTCCGATTTGATCACACGCTTGTTCAGTCCCAGTCCAGCTGGCCTTGGTGAGCTCCCATTAGATCAGTCACATTGTCTCAGTGGGTGGCCAAATAGTTTGTGATCCTAGAAAAACATAAATAGATCCTCCTGGAAATTGGAAGCAGACAAGATCGCAGGGCAAAAGTTGGGAGCATGAGGGTGGGGGTGGGATGGAGGGAAGGAGAGGGAAAGAGAGAAGAGAAGGATTGGAGAGAACTTGGGGGAATGGGATGGTTGAGATGGAGGAAGGGTGGATATGGGAGCAAGGAAGAAGATATCTTAATTAAGGGAGCCATTTTAGGGTTGGCAAGAGACTTGGCTTTAGAGGGGTTCCCAGGTGTCCAAGGGGATGTCCCCAGCTAGGTCCTTGGGCATCAGAGGAGAGGGTGCCTGAACTGGCCTTGTCCCATAGCCACACTGATGAATATCTTGAATATCACCATAGAACCTTCATCCGGCGATGGATGGAGATAGAGACAGAGACCTACATTGAAACACTGGACTGAGCGCCCAAGGTCCAGATGAAGAGCAGAAGGAGGGAGAAGATGAGCAAGGAAGTCAGAAAATTCTTCTGTAGGTTTTAGATACAACAGCATTCTCAGCTTTTAGATTGGTAGAAGCTCATCATTTGTCATAAGCTTTGCCTGATTAATAGCAACAACGTGTTAGGTCAGATACAGAAGTTGGTAGTAAACGGGAGTTAAGGAGTTAAAGATAGTCCAACATTATTTTGCCTCTTGATCTGCAGCATTCTGTTTCTTTCCGGTCATGAATTCCTGGTCATTTAATCAGTGTGAAGAACTGCAACACAGGTGTAGCTTTTCCATGAAACTCAAGTTCCACACATAAACCTGCACTGTAGTGAACAAAAAATAACTCACTTAGATGGGTATGAGTGCTAAAAGAAAATATAAGAGGGTTGTGTGGTAGTTAGAGGGGAAAGATTAGAAGAGAAATGAGGCCTTTAGGACAACTGACAACTTCATTTAAGCCAAACTACTTTTGAGATGTCTGATAATCTAAATGACTAGTAATGTATTCTTCCATTTCTCCTCCCCCCTCTTACTTCCCATCTCCGTAATCCTCCCTTCTTCCTGTAAGTCTTTCCCCTCATTCATGTCTTTTATTTTTTGATTCACCAAGTTAAACAGAGCTATCTATCATTTTGACCATAAGTTTGGAACTATTTGATGTAGCCTAGTAGGCTCATCAGTGCTAGACAAATGATGGCAATGACTCCCCTTCTCCCAGAATCTGACAGTAAGTCATAGTTCAGCAGTGAGAGTAGATCTCTTAACGTTCCTTCTTCACCCATATCTAATTTCTTATGGAATCCCAGTGCAGTCAATCTCAGTTGTTGAGTTTGTGATTACAATTGTTGTGCCTTGCCCAGTAGATAGTGTTTTGCAGTTCTTTCCTCCATCTTTTGGCTCTTACTTGACTCCTCAGTGTTTCCTTAGCTGTAGAGGGATGGCATAAATTTCTTGTTTAGGACTGAGCAGTCATTGCCACTTATTCTCAGCACCTTGAGTAGCCATGGGTCTCAGAATTCAACACTGTTTACTAGAAAGAGGGGCTTCTCTGATTATGTCTGGGAGTAAATTTTTTTGTGAATAGAAGCATATATATTGAGAAAGCAATTTGATGCTATGTTGTGTTAGCCAAAATCAGCATTAAGTTCTCCCTGAGGGCCATGACCTTTTTTCAACCATGGACTTTTTTTTAAAAAATTTTTGTTTTATTAGATTCATGGTCCAGGCAGAGATTGCCTTCAATGGAGATGACCTCAATCCTGTCAGAGAGTGACTGGTCCCCTTACTTGTGTACTCTGCTGTGAGTACTACAAACCATAGCACCAACCTGTGTACTCTACTTTTAACATATGTACGAATCTGATTAGTCTGATTATATGTACTATCTCTTTAGTCCATGCCACCGTTTTCTCTTACCTAGACAATTGGAACAACCTCTTCTCTTTAATATGAATATCATCTTCTTGTATCTGATCACACATGACAACCAGAGTAATCTTTTAAAAATTAAATCTTACCATTTCACTTTTTTGGTCAACTCTTTCAGTTTTCTGTAAAATCTAAATACCTACAGTGCTCTTACAAATCTTAGGCCACTTTCATGACTTCATGTTGGAGTGCTCTTTCATTCACTGGTCAGGACTCTATGCTGTTCCTTCTAGTATCAGTATTATTCCTGGTTTCAGGCCAGCTGTATTTGCTATTTCTCACTTAGAATATTATCACAGTACTTGCTTCTTCCTTAAATAGCAGTTGGCTCAAATGTGACCTTATGAGAGAGGTTTTCCTTGAACTTCCTTTGTATACAATCCTGTCTCCCTCTCTTTTTATTTTAAACTTATTTATTTTACATCCCAACCACAGTTTCCCCTCCTTCCTCTTTTTCCAGCCTCCCTCCCCCATCCACCCCTCTGTTTCTATTCAGAAAAAGGCAGGCCTAACATGGATATCAGCAAAACCGTGGCATATCAAGTTGCACTAAGACTAAGCACCTCCCCTTGTATTAAGGCTGGAAAGGGGATGAGTATGAGGAATAGGGTCCCAAAAGCCAGTAAAGGAGTCAGAGACAACCCCTGATCCCACTGTTAGGAGTCCCACAAGAAGGACAAGTTACACAGCTGTCACATATATGTAGAGCGCCTAGGTCAGTCCCATGCAGGCTCCCTGGTTTAGTTTAGTCTCTGTGAGCCCCATAAGCCAAGGTTAGTTGAGTCTGTGTGTTAGTTGAGTTTCTTCTCCCCCCCCCCATTTTTTCATTTTACTTATTTACTGATTCTTTGGGGAGTTTTACATCATACACCTCAATTCTGCTCACCTCCTGGTTCCCCTATATTCTCCCCTCACCCCTGCAGTACCCCCCAAAAGAAAACAAAATAAATAAGTAAACAACAACAACAAAAACCTTTCTGCTTCTCCTTCTTTCCTGCCTTTCCAGTACCTCTTTATCCTGGTGGCATTGGGGGCCTTGGCCTTTCATGTAGTATACCCTTTTGTCCTATCAGCTTTACTAGCAGATGTTCAAGGCCCCTGGTTTCTGGTCCACCATCATCACTGGATCCTCACTGGAGCTCCTCTGGAGTATCCTGTGACAGCTACAACTCTTGGAGAACCTGCAGGTTTTATTCCACAGGACCTGCTCCATCAGGTCCTAGATGGGGCAGATGTTAGGGTGGGTCAACCCTAGACCCAGCTGTGGGCCTAGGTGGTGTGGTAGCTGAGAGCTGGTCAGTCCATGATGTCTTCGATGCTTCTGGCTCCTACAATTCTTCCTCTCTCTTTGGTTGGATTCTCTGAACTCGGCCTAACATTTGACTGTGGGCCTTTGCATCTGTTTCCATCAGTTTACAAGCTTTCTTTTTCTTTTTTTTTTAAATACCTGCCTATCATTTTATATTTTCTGAACCCATCTTTTTAAAAATTAGGATTTTTATTGTACATTTATTATTTTTCTCTCCCTTTTAGGATGCAAAGATTTTTGTCTTTTTTTTTTTCTGCCCAGTAGCCTGGGATAAAGCCCAGTACCATAATGAGTGTTTAATAAGTATTTGCTGTATGAATATATATCTGTAACACAGAAGAGCTTTCAGATTTGAAATGTAAATTTGATAGTCAATAGCATAGAGATGGATCTTAAAACCATATGCTTAGATGAAGTTGTAAAGGGAGACTGTATACAGAGCACAAAAGGGGACTCAGATTTAAGTCTTGGGCCATCACTCCATTGTCAATCTGAGGAAGAGGACTTGAGAAGAGAGATCACTGAAACTGAAGAGGAAAAGATTTGAGGATACAACTAGGTTGAATAATGTTGAAGAGATGATACAGAGGTGGTTTTCAGTTGCTGTTGGGTTTGACAAGGTGAAGACTGTTTTGTCCTTTAAAAAGTTACCTTGGCAGAGTGGTTAGGATATATATCAGATCAAAGCAGACAGAATAGTGACTGGGAGGAGGAGGAAGAGAGGATTCTTCAGAGAAGTTTAGCTGCTAAGGGGAATGACACAGAATTGAGTGCTTACTGATGGAGGAGGAAATGGATTCAAGAGAGGCTTTTTGTATTCTCTAGAGTGCTACTGAACTTGGGATGCATCTATCCTTGCTGTCTCCTCTTCAATTGAAGTCTCTCACTCATCAGTTAACTGGAAGATTGATTCTGAATTCCTTTTTGCAAGAATGAAAGATTAATCCTTTTCAAACTTTCTGTTTACTAAAGTTCTCTTTTCTATTTTGTAAGCATCCTAAGTAAATGGTTCTTGTTTCTGTGCATGATAATTCTTTATTGAAGCTTCTACTTTTCTTGCTGATTTTATTTTATTATGTTGTATAGTTGTAGGAGAACATTTCAAGTGACAACAATAGTGACAGTTGTAATTAGATAGCATGTGGTGACATTTACTATGTATGTGGTGGAGCTATTTGAAAAGGCATGTTTAAGATTTTTCTATTTCTCTCTCTCTCTCTCTCTCTCTCTCTCTCTCTCTCTCTCTCTCTCTCTCTCTCTCTCGCACACCACCAGGCATGTGGTACAACGGTGTACATTTGGAAGTCAGAAGACAACTTTCATGTTTTTCTCCTTTCACCTTATTTCTGAAGCAACATCTCTCAAATTGTTTCTGTCATGCAGTGTACTCCAGACTGGATGGTCCAGCAGCTTCCAGGTGATTTGTTTTGCTTTTCACCTCCCTTCCTGTGCTGGCATTACTGCAACTGCCCTTTAACTTGGGTTCAGAGGATTGAACTCAGGTCATTAGACTTATATGGCATTTTTACCACGTTTACTGATCCTTCTTGCGGATCCCTGGTTTTTAAATTTTAACATTGAAAGTCACATGAAAGGCAAGTATGGTTATTAAGCTCAACAGAGAATCTGTTGACTGAGAAAGCTGCCCTGTGGCTGCAGAGCTTTTCTTCTCAGTCACCTTACTTATTGGACTCTGCATTTACAGAGCCAATGTCTTATCTCGTAATTATGTTAAATACATATCTATTTGATGAGTTATTCCAACAGCTAATTCCATGCTTTTAGTGTTGGATAGTTTGTAACCATTTTGAAATTATCAAATTCTAGAAATAGATGGGACCTTTAATAAAATAATAATGAGAGTAAATTTACTAATCAGGTAGACTTGTTTGTTAATCTTCTTCCTCTTCATGTTGCTATTTACTTTGATAGCTCTGAACTTGAGTTTTAAATGTATTTTTGTTTATAACAATGAGAATCATTTGTTTCTTCTTTACATGGGTTCCATTGCTAGAATGGTAGAGTAGGCATATTAGTTTACCCTTCTTAAATTCACTCTTGGTTTTGTGATATTCTATTCTGAAAGGGACAAAGAACATGCTCAGGCATTGCTGAGGAGTTCTGATGCTGTTTTTATGGGTACTCTAGAGATTTCTTATATTTATCTCTTAGAGAAAATTATAATTTGTATATTAGTAAGCATTATACTATATATTTCAAGTTTTTGTTAATAATATGCTTAAGTTGCCAATAGAGTCCATGGATTGAAGTTTTTATTATTTTACTGTCAGAATTAAATTTAATTTATTTCAGATAATTGACCAAAGTGTATGTGACTGATTATGTTACGAAATTTTTTTCTAGTAATGATAGGATAAACATTTTTATGGTTTTCTGAAAATTATTTACTTATAACTTAATGGAAGTATTTCTACTACATCAATTTTGAAAGGTCTGTTTTTTTTTTTTTTAATGATGACATTATAAAGACTGTCAGAGGCAGTGCAGTAGACCTAGAGAGTAGGGAAAATGAAGGAGATAGTGTTTGGTCATACCTTTTGTGTTCTAATCAAGTCGGTTGTAGGGAATTTGCACACATTATTTTATTTCATTCTCATAGAAGCCTTGCAGTGTAAGCATTATTTACAGATGTGGAACTTGAAATGGCAAGTGTTTGCAGTCATGAAAACTGAAATACTCAAACTATTTCATATTCAGGTCTCACCTATGGTCTTGCTTTATGGAGGTATTTTTGGGCCTTTTAAAGCAGAGTATATTTGTGTCATAGCAGAATTTCTTTTTTGAACTAAGAACTTAAATTTTGTTCTCTTGTCATAAACTAGAAGCATTATACTGCCTCTATATTAGCCTGTCTTTTCATTTGTTTAAGTTACATGTTGATGCATGTACCAAAGTGCTATAGAATAATTAAGAATACTAAAAGTACTAAACCTTTAAATGTACATAATCATGTGTATTTTTCCACAGCTAAGACAAGCTTTTATTTGTTTGTTTGGTTTTTGAGACAAGGTTTCTCTGTAGCTTTGGAGCCTGTCCTGGAACTAGTTCTTGTAGACCAGGCTGGCCTCGAACTCACTGAGATTCACCTACCTCTGCCTCCTGAGTGATGGGATTAAAGGCTTGTGCCACGACCACCCGGTCAGACAGTCTTTTATTACAGGATATCTCTGGACCATGCTTTGTTTACCAACAACCTTGTCTTCACTCCCATTCAGTTCGTTTGTCTTTGTAGGAGTTCCTTGGGTTAGAGAACATTTCCTGCTTTTTCTGTCATAGTGTTTGATAAATTAGACAAGATGTTAACGGGACATATTTTCCCTACCATGTTTTTTAGAACACTGACATAATAACATTATTGACTGATGTGAGCAAATGTAATATCATAATACTTCTTTTGATGAAATTCATGCCCAAATATTTTAAGCATTTCAAAAAATGATAGTAATGTCTAAATATGATGGCTCCTTTCTGAGGTTAATTTTGATATACTGACTTTTATTTATTTTTTAACATTTCAAAGATTACATTGTGCTTATTATCCCAGTGACCTCTGGCCAAAAGCAATAAACTTCTATCCTGTGTAGAACGAGGCTAGTTATTTCTCAGACTTCCATGGTGAGATATTTTACTCTAATGAAAACAACTCACATTTTCACTACCACTTTTGTTTATTTTTCCTGGTTGCAGAAACTAATTACTACATAATAAAATGCCAAAATTTTTATAATTTCCTCTATTTTAACTTTAAGCAAAAAGTTTTGTTTAAAAATTTGTATGATGAATATTGTGTGAAATAAATGATTGATTTTAGAAGTGACATCTAATTTTTAGTGCTATGTCAGTTATGTAAAATATAGTGGATCCTGTGTGTAAGTACACAAGCAGATTTTGGATATAAAGTGGCCCTTTCTTTTTCTGATAGTCTGTGTTAGCTCTGCTTCTTAAGTGTTGATCCTTTCTACTTTGGCTGACAGCTCCATATTGCTTGTGTGATTCCTGCTGTGGCAGTTATCTGAAGATGGTTTTGTTCTTTGTCCACTTGCCAGAATCATGATGCACCTTCTTCACCTGGGAGATATTTTTTGTTTTGAGTGGACATAAGCCACATATGATCCAAACCATATTGAATATGACTTACATTATTTTTTTTTACTCAGTTAATTTAGATCATAAAAAAATAGCCAGAAAAATGAACTCTCCTCTTTTCTCATATTTTTCTTTTGAGGTGGAACTCTTAATTTGAAGTCAGACTGGCCTTGCTTTCAACATGTTGCAACTCAGGAGTCTCCTGTCTCAGACACCGAAGTGCTAGAATTACACATGCACACACCACACCTAGCTTACATAAATATTTTTTAGCTCATCCTAAGTATGAAGTGAGATGGATCAGCAAGTAGACATTTGTCACCAAACCTGAATACCTGTGTTCCATCTGTGTGTTTCTAATTTTTGCCTTATTTACAAGAACAGCTAATTTTGTTAGGTCAATATGTCTTAGTTCCTTGGGTTTTGTGTTTAGAATGTTTTGGAGGAATTTTATTTATATAGTAAATAATAGCTATATCCCTTCCCTATCATTTTATATTGGTTAAATATTTTAAAAATTTAATGAATTTTACTCTTTTTAAAAACTTTTTATATTATATTTTTTCTTCTCTAACTGCAGTTTCTCAGTCCATTACTCCCAGCCCTGTCCCCCAATTCCCTTTTCCCCCACATCCATTTCCCTTCAGAAAAGAGCAGGCCTCCCAAGGGTATCAGCTGAACATGACATATCAAGTTACAATAAGATGTATGTGTCTGTATGTCTAAGATGTATGTGTCTGTATGTCTCTATCTATCTCTGTGCATATGTGTCCACATACGTGGCACATTTGGGAGGTCAGAGGACAGACAACCTGTACGAGTTGATTCTTTCTGCCTTGTTTGTTCTGGGAATTGAATTCAGGTTCAGTCAGACTTAGCAGCAAATGTCTTCACCTGCTGAGCTAACTTTCCCAAGATAGCTTTTGCAGCGTTCATCATTCTCCCTCAAACTAGGTAAAGTGTACACACTCATTAAATGTGGCTACAGCCTTTTCATAAACTCCAGTCTGGGACATTGTTTTACCACATTTTTCCTATTAAAGTGACTTTTTAGAGAATTTAGATCAGTTGTCTTGGTAGATACTGTATCTATTCTCATAAATTATGTACTTTATTTAAGAACTTTTGGAATCTGACTAATTCAAGATATATTTATGTATTATTACAGGATACTGATTTTTCAGTTTCTGTTTTTAGTAAAACACATATATTAGTGTTTGTAGCTTTTTGGCTACAATTGATAGTTATGACTGTAGTTTAGTTTACACAGAACAACGTAATTGTCTAAGTATTTTTGTGATTAGAAGTAATTATAGTGGTAAGAGAAATCTTAAAATTTTACTTAGACACACATTGGCTACTTACTAGGCACCTAGTGTATCTTTTTAATCAGCTAAATGCTGGGATGTCCATGTGTCAAACAAGTGTTTTTGTCTTCCTAGAGTTGATATGGCAGTAGAGGAACCCAGATAGTTAATGTTAAAAAACATTACCAGCCATTTATAAAGAAACATTAGGATAAATTAAGCAACAAAGGTTAAAGGGAGAAGGGTCATTGTTGAAGAAGACAAAATTAGGAAGGTGACATTTGAGCTCTAAAGCTTGACTCAAGAAGATCAGGAAATGGGGGAACACTTGAACCAGTTAGCCATTTCCTCAGCCCCTAAGTATTTCTTATGTTCCATTTTTTTAAAACTTTGATTGAAAGGAAAGTAATGCCTATATGAGAAACATGGAAGATTCCTTACTAGGATGTCTCATCTAGGTTAGCATTGTAGTTCTCTTTCTTCCTAGCATTCTTCTTGATCTTTTATATTGATATGAAACTTATTTGTGCGTTGTTTCATACAAGCCTAATGCAATTTTCTCTTTCCAGTGAAAAGACACACTGTTAGACTATTTTTATGTGATCTGTCTGTCTGTCTGTCTGTCTTCATCATCATCATCATCAATCTGAGAGAATGTACATGCAGGTGCTGCACATGTTTGTGGTGTGTATGTGCATACGTGTGTGAAGGCCCAAGGATAACTTTGGAGATTGTCCCTCAGGAACTTTCTCCTTTTTATCAAGACAGGTTCATCAGGTTGACTAGGTTGCCTGGCCAGTCATCATCCCCAGGGTTCTGCCTCTCTTCACATCTTTAGCTTTGGGATTACCAGAATGTGTTACCATGCCCAGATTTATTTTAATGTAGATTCTAGGGTTCATTCAGGTCTTTGCTTGCAAGGCAAATCACTTTACTGATTGAGCTATCTCTCTGCCCCTCATATTCTTGAACTATTTAAAAAAGCTTGGTGCACAAATTCATTTTGGCAAACTCATATACTTTTTTTGACTATTAGTATGTGTATTACTTAATAAAATGATATGAAAAATGATGTTTAGATTCCTTTTCTGAGATGCTTAAACATATTAATTTTTATTCATTAGGTTTTAAGCTTTAATAGTCAACAAGAAGTAACGGAGTTTATGAGAAGGATGTAGAATTTTTGTTTTTGAAATTAAATTCATGGCAGTTATGGCTAGAAGATGCAATTAGAAGGAATTGCACACACAAGAAATTTGAATGTGTTTGTCTTTAAGCACACTGTCTAAATGAAGCAATATCTATGATTTTCACTTGGAGGTCTGAAGCAAAGGCTGAGGTACTATTAAATGAGGGAAAGTGGAAAATAATAATAAAATCTAAGAAAGAAGCAGAAAGGAAGCAAATAGGGGCAAAAAGGATTTGGCAATGCATTATATCAAGAAAGTATCTTTTGTTCTGATTGGCCATAGAAGATCCTAAATATTGTGGAAACCAAGTCAAACTTTGTCCTAGCCCCCTTCTGACAAATTTGTCTCATCTATTGTCTTCTGAAATATGGTATTTATGTTTGAAATGCGCCTTTGTGGAATAAAGTTCATTTCTGACGTAATGTTCTGACCTTCTTCAGTTTGTGGCATTTCTGTTTTCTTGAACACGTGTTTGTCATTATTGTCTTTTAGAAAATCTGCAGGCAATCATCCAGGGAAAGAAAATAACAGCAACCAAAATTTCTCTTTTTTACTTCCTTAGGATGAAGGGTACTGACTTTTTCAGCTACTCTGGATTTTCTTTATTTTCCCTTACCATATTTTGTATTAGAAAATTTATGGAGAATGCATACAGTAGACATTATTTTTATACCCATGTTTTCCTAAAATTATAGTTTTATCTATTTGTAAATAATTACATATTAGTATTTACACTTCAGACAATTGTTCTCCCCACTCTGGGGTCAGAAATTATATTCTTTATTTGTTATAGAGTAGTTTTTTTTTTTAAATTAGGTTTTAGAACTACTAGTTCCATGTAACTAGATTCTTAAACTTTTATAAACTCTTAAATGAACAATTGTGGGTTATATTTAAAGTTAAAGTTAATTATTCAGCAGCTGGAGAGATAGCTCACAGGTTAAGAGAAATTACTGCTCTTGAAGAGAACTGGGGTTTGGCTCCCAGCACTTATATGGGGATTTATAACCAACTATAATGTCAGTTCCAAGGTATCCAGCACCCTCTCCTGGCTTCCCTGAACAGTGCATGCAAGTGGTGTTCTTATGTACATGCAGTCAAAACACACATAAACATAAACATAAAAGGAAACCTTTAACAATTATTATTTTATTCTGTACCATACTTCATGACTTGTAGTTTCTAAATTTTCAAAGTCTGGAATAACATGACATTTTTCTTCTGATTATTCTATAGAAAAATTTTAGGAAGTCTATTTCATACATGCCAAATTAATTTAACTGAATATATTCTGTGGTATTTAATTTTTATAATAAATGTTTTTAGCTATTAGTGTTTAAATATTAAACTATCATGGTTTTACTGTTTTTAAAGGGTGGTGTTTTTTTGTAGTTTTCTCAGATGGTCTTGAATATATATATATATATATATATATATATATATATGTATATATATATATAAATTCCACATCCTACTGTCTCTGCCTCTCATATGTCTGGGATTGCAGACTTGTGACACATCTCATATATATGTGTGTGTGTATATATGTATATATGTGTGTGTGCGTGTGTGTATACTTTTTTTTTTACAAATACCAATGTAGTATTTCCATTTTTACCTGTCATCATTCTGTAGATGAGATAGATAAGTGGGTAGGGGATGACTTGGTTAAGGTCTCATAAATACTACCTCTTTGGAATCCAGATATTTTTTACTCTAATATGCTATATTTCTGTAATTTAAGAAACATGACACAAATCAGCTTGTTCTGATAATGGTAACATTTCTAAATTAGCTGTTTTAAGTAAATATTTGATGTAAATTACTTGCCCACATTCGTCTTATTTTCATAAAAGGAGAATGAAGAATACACACTAGTATAAGCCATTTAAAGTTAGATCTGATTAACTATTTGTGTTAATCTTGGGGACAAGTTCTCAGTCATTAAGACTTCTCTGTATGTAAGTACTATGCCAGACACATAATAGAAACTCTGTTTGTTCAATTTAAAAACAAATATCAATGGTAATAGTTAGAAAAATTAACCCTGAAATCAGGTGGGTTCAGTTCCTGATCTTGACTTGATTTGATTTAGTCCCTTTAAAGGCAAGTTATTTGAGCAGTCTGAGTTTATATTACCTAATTTAAAATTGGAAATAATAGTGCTTTTTATAAAACATGTTCAGCATGATTTTACATACTGTCCCTTTTGGGAGATGGGATTAGCTATTGGGTAGTTATCTCATAGGGTTCTTATAAAAGAGCTCCATGAGATAATTCTGTTGCTCTTCTCAACAAAATCACATCAATTTCTATCAATTAATGCACTCTACGAGTCACAGTTACCAAACTGCTCAATTACAGAAAAAAATCTACTTAACTTTTGCACTTTCTGAAGTCTGTTAAAGGGCTTATCCTGTTTAGAAATGATTTTTGAGGAAGAGCTTTAATGTATTGACTTTGAGGAAATGGCCAAATTGCCAAACATGTTAGATAATCACATGTTAGATAGAAGATGGTTTGAACTTTTAAAAAAGGCTGAAACAACACATTGTAGAATATGAGTAAAGTACAAAATAAGTTTTGAAACAGAAAAATACAAGAAAAATGTTCTTTAGTATTATAGTATGAAGTATTTGACAATATCCCAGGCCAAACATACATAATTATGTTTGATTAGAAGGCGGGCCGATATTGAGTCATTATCTATTTTCTTCAAAT
Source organism: Myodes glareolus (assembly GCF_982192425.1). Taxonomy (NCBI): domain Eukaryota; kingdom Metazoa; phylum Chordata; class Mammalia; order Rodentia; family Cricetidae; genus Myodes; species Myodes glareolus. Next base: position 89,994,866 of record NC_142032.1, on the reverse strand, counting down.
GATAGAGTCTAAAAGAGCTCTGTAAGAATGAAAATACTATATTTGGAAAGTGCTTATTATATATTATTGTATTAATTATAAATATATTGTAATTATAATTTTGTACTAATTAATATATAAATTATATATATATATTAATGGAACATTGAATTCATAACAAGACCAGTCATATTTTCAAATCATGGCTCAGCTCAGACAGTGTTGATCAACTTTACAAAATGATACCTGTCATTTATTGTTTGACAATTTTATACTTATGAACAATGTACTTGGGCTATCCATTCTTGGCCACACCACATGCACCCCTATTGAGACCAGTTAGTGCTGCATTCTGGGATGATGACGAATCTTGTAGGCTTGATCCTGTGCAGATATGTTTAGCTAATTGTAGCTATAGTGATTTCCTAGTGTGTGCCCATGTTATCTTCAGAAGACAACATTTCACAGCATTTCTTCCACCATGCAACTCTCACATTCTTTCTCCTCACCTCTCCGTGTTTCGCTGGGCCTTGTTGTGGGAAAACAGATAGCGATGTCTTATTTAGGGCTGAGTACTCAGCACTCATTTTCTAATTCTTGACCTGCTATGAGTCTCTGCATTAACTGTTGATCACTGCAGAGAAGTTTCTCTGGCCAAGGTTGAAAGCAGTAGCAAGCTATGTGCAGAAAGACAAATGTCACATTTTTTTCTCCTATGTGGAATTTATATTAACTGTACACATATACACACAAACAGAACATAAAAGTAGGATGGGAGAGGAGGAAGCCCCCCAGTGGGGGTGGGATAAAAGGGTTTTCAGAGTAAATATGAGCAAAGCACAGTGCCATATATATATCAAAATGCCATAATAAAACTTGTTATCTTATTTGCTAATTTAAATATAGATATAAAAGAAGGAAAAAGAAACATGAATTTTATTTCTAGACTTGATTCCTATATAAAGGTATTTCATTATATATACACAAACATGGAAAAATCTAAACAATCCTGACACCTGAAGCCAAGAATTTGGGATAAGGAGTACTCAGCCTATTCTACTACTGCTTATTTTATTTGGCAGGAAATTGAAAAAAGTGAGGGTTTTCTTTTCTATATTCTCTTGATTTTGTGGAACTAGATATCTGAATGAGTCAGGAAAGAGTAGGGATATAGAGCAACTGTCAGTCATGCATTCTTTGTTTACTTTGTCAACATCTTCTCTTTAAGATTGAACTATTTAGCCAGGCTGTAGTGGCACACGCCTTTAATCCCAGCACTCGGCAGAAACAGCAGGCGGATCTCTGTGAGTTCAAGGCCCTGTTCTAGAAGAGCTAGTTCCAGGACAAGCTCCAAAAGCTACACAGAAACCTTGTCTCGAAAAAACAAAAACAAAACAAAACAAAACAGGTTTAGCTGGGCGGTGGTGGTGCCTAGCACACTTTTAATCCCAGCACTCAGGAGGCAGAAACAGGCAGATCTCTGTGAGTTCAAGGTCAGTCTGAACCACAAAAGCTAGTTCCAGGACAGGCTTCAAAGCTACAGAAAAACCCTGTCTCGAAAAATAAAAACAAACAAACAAAACCCAAAACCAAAAAAAGGATTGAATTATGTATTTCCCTAAGTGTTGGGAAAATTGTTGACTAGTTTGAGTAGGAAGTGCTGCTCAGAAATTATTGAATTTTTTTTAAAGGAGTCTTTCTCAAAGATAGAAGGTGGTACTCTCTAGTGAAGTGCACATTAAATGACTTACTGATGTTATAATAAAATTATATAACCTAGACCTTTTTTTTGTTGTTTTTTTTTACAAAGTCAAGGCAACTTGGAATTGATGACTTACCTATTCCTCTAGTTTCTAGTAAGTTTTAGAAGTTGAGTACAAAATCTTTCCCAAGTGTTTTTTTATTTTTTCCTGACATGAAATGATATTTTAAAAGTGATGCTCTGTTTTTAAGGCATTCGAGAGGACTTTATGTTCTCTCAGCCCATTGTCTAAAGTGTCAATTAACATGTAGGTATAGAAACGAGTGGTATATGACTCAGAAAAGTCCTGAGTGTAGAGAAAGAATATGAGTACATATTCAGTGTTAACATTTAGACGATCTTACATGATGTGGCAAAGATTTAGCTGTATAGAATTTGCTTCTCTGTGGGGGCAGCTACTCTGGTTCTAGAAGGAATGGTATATAACCACAGTATTGTAAAACCAGACAATTTGTCATTTTGAATGGACTTATACAAGATAATGCAAATGTTGTGTCTCAAGATTGTGAAAATTAATGTAAGGAAAAAGATAAATAAATCATCAGAAGGGTGAGTGCTGTCATTACTTTCTTTTATATTTAGGACAGTCCGAAGACACCCTGTATAGAGCCTTTCAGTGGTTGAATGAACTGCAGGGAGACAAAAGGGAAGTTTAGTTTTTGTTTTTAGTCTTTATCTGATGCATAAAAATTTTAGAAGAAAATTACTATAATGTAGAGTCTTAACAGTACTTGCTGTGTGCACACAGTAGTATATGCATGTCAGGGAGCTGGGAGCAACAGGAAATGACTTTAAAAATAACTTCTTCAAGTATCTTCCTTGCCCTTTAGCTTTCATATTTTGAACAAAACAATTTTGGAAAAAGAATATTTTATGTACATATATAAAACATTAAGCAGCAAATAATTTAAAAATATCTTTATTTTTATAGGTCTAGAATTGTTCATGCTAGGCAAGTGCTGATCTGCAGAGTATATGTCATTCCCTCCCTCTTTTTTGCTACTTTATATTTTGAGACTAAGTGTCACTCATTAGGTGCCTAGACACCTGGTCTTGAACTCACTCTGTAGTCTAAGCAGGTCTTGAACTTGTGATCATCCTGCCTCAGCCTCCTGAGTAGATGGGATTGTGGGTGTAATAATGAGGGTCGGCTTGTTGGGGCTTATTTCCCGCCTGGTACCTCACAACCGACAAGCCCCAAAGAAAATCGCACAGAGATCTTCATAAGTTATAAAACTGATTGGGCCATTAGCTCAGGCTACTTATTAGCTCTTGTAGCTTATATTAATCCATAATTCTTATCTATGCTAGCCACACAGCTAGGTACCTTTCATAGATGGACAGGTTACATCTTGGTTCTCGGTGGTCTGGGCAGGAATGGCGGAGGAACTTCCTGCTTCCTAGAATAATCCTGTTCGCTTTGCTCCACCTCTACTTCCTGTCTGGTTGACCTGTCTATACTTCCTGTATTTAAAACATGATTGACAGAATACAGACAATTCTCCTGCACCACACCCCCCCTTTTTTAACAAAGGAAAATATCCATAGTCCATTTTTTTGGGAATGTGGGCGTGGTTTTCCAGGCTACTTCCTGCTGATTGGGGGTGCTGATAATCTTATGGGGACCTAAAAAAAACTTAGAATTATCATCAAGTCCTGACTGGAGTATCCTGTGAGTCTTGATCACCTCAGGCAGCAGTCTTGAATCTGTTTTAGATGAAGAATTTAGACATCCGGGCCATCTGTTCCTACCGGAGATTTCTCAGATGGTCTTCCTTGATTAAACTGGATTTTTCTTAACTCAGAATGAACCCACAGCATATCATTTCCTGTGGAAACAAAAGCAAATCCTCTTCTCCAAAGTAACATATCTTTTGACTTCAATTTTGAAGCCAGGGTATTTTCAAAATACCTATCTTGGATTAATTCAGCAACATTTATAAGCGAATATCTTTTAGCAGCTTTTGTTCCTTCCTCAGCATTCAAACAATTCAAAAAGAGCATAATAGCATACAGTATCAAGATTCTCTGTGTATTAACCTCTATTTCTTTTATTTTTACTTTTACTTTTAGAGACAGGTTCTCTGTTTATCTTTGTCCTGGAATAACTCTGTAGACCGGGCTGTCCTTGAACTCACAGAGATCCATCTGTCTCTGCCTTCCCAGTGCTGGAATTAAAGGTGTCTGCCTCTGCTTCCCAAACTTTGGGATTAAAGGCATGTGCTACCACACTTTGAAGTCACAGAGGTCATTCTACCTCTGCCTCTTGAAGTCACAGAGGTCAATCTACCTCTGCCCCCAAGTGTTGGGATTAAAGGTGTATACCACCACACCCAACTACTCTCTCTCTCTCTTTCTTTTTTTTTACTTTAAGAACTTTAACTTTTAGCCTGCATATATTTTTAACACACTGTAAACCATTTAGAGTTTTTTTTTTCCTTTGAATCTCTCTTTACTATATATCTCTCTTTTTCTGACTACATGAGTCTTTATGGAGAGGATTAAAGTCGTGGCTTTGATGGCTGGATCCAGCCCATTCCTTAGCTTTCCAGCCTCATGGTGGAGGTACCGACTGTAGCCATGTTTATTGCCACAACTCTATGGCGTTTCAAGGTCCTTGCCAGCAAGCAAGCTGCAACAGTGTTAAACAACACTCAAAAGCTCCGTAGTCAGGATCGCTTGTTTGAAAGAGTCAGAGTTTACCCTGACAGGACAGTCCAGAAAACCGGCATTTTAAAACGGTGCAGTTTTTTTTCTGCTATGGCTGAAAACCGAAAAGCATGCGTTGAGCTTCTCATCAACACTGTTTAAGTGTTTCGTGGCAGAACCTCTTACAAGAGCTGCAGGTTTTTGCAGCTAAAGATGAGTCTGGAACCCTCTCTTAAATGAGAGTGCTTACTTGCCTCTAGCAAACAGAGCAGACCCGAGAAATTGATGCTACCAAGAAAACATGCTTTACTCTGTTCTTTCCCAAGCTTTCTCAGGCTTTCCATGGATGCAGTTATTTATGTGGGCACCATTCAAAAGGAGCGTCGGGGTGCATTCCCGCTGGGATCCTGGTTCCCTGGCTAGTTTACACCCACAATAATTACATGGAAACTGTCTTCATTTAAACACTGCCTGGCCCATTAGTTCTGGCCTCTTATTGGCTAACTCTACATCTTGATTAATCCATTTTTAGTAATCTGTGTAGCACCATGAGACTGTGGCTTACCAGCAAGATTCTGACCCACGTCCATCTCGGGCCAGAGAATCATGGCGTCTGTTTTACTCTGCTTCGTTCTCCCAGCATTCTGTTCTGTCTACTCCGCCTATCTAAGTTCTGACCTATCAGGCCAAGCAGTTTCTTTATTAATTAATCAATGAAAGCAACACATAGAAAGAAGACCCTCCTACATCATGTGGGTATCTGTTACTATGCCTCCCATTGATGTCACTTTATAGAACTACAGAAATATTTATGTTCAGTTTGAAAACCCCTTTAATTGTTACCTATGGGTTGTAATTGAATTAGAAAGTATACTTTCAGTGACTAAATTTTATGTTTAATAATTTTACTGCACATCATGGTATAGTATTTTTAGCATTATATAAATATAACCTAAATTCTTTAATATACCACCCTATAATACTTGGAAGAATAGATCATGCATCTTAAAATTAAGTTTCATAATACTGAAGAATCTGTTAGGACATATCATTGTAATTTCATATTGGAGCCTAATGTTGAAATTGATTGCCAAATGGGTGCCAAATTCTGTGCTTATTAATTATTCTCTCAGACACATAGCTGTTTATGTTTCAGGTTGGATACAGACCTGCTTGATCATTGACAGCTGTTTTAATTGAAGCAGATGGCCTGAAGTGGCAGCATCCATAAATTAAAACACTAACTCTTTTTCCTGTGTATTTTAAAAATCTTTCCTAGAAACCCAAAGGCTTTTCAGCACACAGTAATTTTAAAGTCAGTCACAATGTTTTTTTGAATTTTCATGTAATGAGTATATGTTAAATGGGATTTTGTTTGCAAGAGTTTTTAGCTTTGTGAAATAATTAATTACTTCAAAATAAACTAAGATAAAAGTACTAATTATATTTTTATATCATACTTATAAAATATTAATTCATCTAAATAGAATGGTTATATTCATACTTTCAACCATTTCAAAATTGCAAATGCTATTTTAAGTGAACTTCTTATCATCTAATAATTCTGATTATTGTTTTTACAGATTTTATTTTTAATTATGTTTGTGTGTATGTATGTGTGGATATGTGCATTTCAATGCAGGTACACATGGAAACTAGAGATGAGCCAGCTCCCCGGTAGCTAGAGATAGGGGTGGTTGTGTGCCACTCAGTTTGGGGACTGGGAACAAATTCAGGTCCTCAGCAAGAACAGTATGTTTTCTTTTTTTTTTAAAGATATTTATTATGTATACAGTGGTCTGCCTACATATATGTCTGTATTCCAGAATTACTACCTATGGTTATGAGTCACCATGTGGTTGCTGGGAATTGAACTCAGGACCTCTGGAAGAGTAGCCAGTGCTCTTAACTGCTGAGCCATCTCTCTAGCCCCGCAGTAGGTATTCTTAACTGCTGATCCATACCTTCACTACCTCTAGATGCCTTTTTTAAAAGTCATTCATTAGAGTTTTGGACAGTTTCTAAGGCAGTTGCTTTATAGTTAAGGTAAAGGTACAATAATGAAATTTTAAAGTGATGATGTTTTAAAACATGCTGACTTCATGATAAAGAAGCTCCCCAGCCCTGTTTGTGTATGTAGGTCAGAGATAACTTGAACAAGTTGATTCTCATCTTTCATCATGTGAATCCTCGAGATCCAACTCAAGCCTTCAGGATTAGATAGAGGCACCTGCTGAGTAGTCACATTGGGCCCCTTCTCCTTGTGAAACAACCTTGTTTTGAGAAATTAGGACTTCATTTTTTGGATGTGATATCTAATAGTTGATCTTGTAAAAAAAATGATCTGTAGGTGAACTTCATTCCTCTTGCCAGCTCCCAAATCACAACATGGAGACTTGTTATTAATTGTGAAAGCTTGGCCAATAGTTTAGGCTTGTTTCTTACTAGCTCTTATAACTTAAATCTACTTATTTCTAATAATTTGCTTTCTGCCTTGTGACTTCATTGCCTTTACTCTATACTGCCTATGCTGCATTTCTCCTTCTTCCATCTCTGACTGGATACTCTCTGTGTCTCCACCCTTCTTATTCCCAGCATCCTCTCTATCCCAAATATCCTACCTAGCTATTGGCTGTTCAGCTTTTTATTAAACCAGTCTGAGTGAAAAATCTTCACAGTGTACAAAAAGATTGTCCTACATTTCCCCCTTTTGTCTAAATAAAAAGGAAAGGTTTTAACTCTAACATAACAAAACTACTATAAAGAATAAGAACTATTATCAGGTAGGAATTATATTTACAATGTTTAGTCAGTTTGTATTTGGAATATTTGTAAAAAAATACTCCATTATTTATTCTATCTTGATGGGTCCAAAGTTCTGTACCTAATTTACCTTTTATCATAACTGAAAAAAAACCCCTATGATTATATAGTCTTCAACTCCATCAAAACCCCAGAAGGATCTAATATTACCTCAGTAAACAGGAAGTGCAATGCAAGCAATTTCCAACACTAAAAGAAACAACAGAAACAGCTGTCTGCCTGGACAGTAACCCAAGGTTCCTCTGCAATGGTGGGGCATCCATCTTCTGCCTTCAGGCCTATAATATCTGATAGACTTTATTGTGAGACAGGAATTTTTAAAGGACTTTCCTACCCTGTCTTGGCAAAGTTCGGCAGTTGCTTTTCTTTGTGTATTGCTGCTTTAGTTTAGACATCATATCATCAGCTGTCAAGGCAAGGGCAATTTCTTTCCCAAATGGCTAGCTTTTGCCATAAAGAAGGCATACTCCATATAGAGGTTGTTTGATGCCTATTATCCTTTATTATTATTATTGTTTTAAAGTAAATTGGTACTGCCTAGGAGTGGATGTGTCTCACTGTCATGAAAAGCCTTATGTTATTAAAATATTTTAAATGCCATATTTTGATGTTTTTTAAGTGTTTGAAGAGCATCTATTTAAAATATATCTGTTTAATATTGAAAACATATTTACTATCACTATAAGTTTTATTGTTATAGATGACTAATACTAACTTTCATTTTTTAATTATCCCAAACAGTTTGTAGTAATAGCTTTTAAGGACTGGCACTTTACACTACATTTTAAAATGAGTAGCATAGGTAAAATACCTTTAACAAGAATAGAAACATATATAGAGTATATTCTAACAAAATAACCTTAAGTTTGTATCAATACACAAAAATCCATACCAAGGTAAAATATTTGAGATTTTTAAGTTTTTCCTTTTTTGAATTTAATTTTTTTTCCTCCTCTCTCCCTCTCTCTCTTAATTTGTGGGAGGTCAGCGGTGGAGGGCAGATGTGAAGGGACAGGGAAATGAATAGAATCAATAAATATGATGTAAAAGACACATAGAATAGGCAAATAAATTAACTGTGCATGTTTTAAATACTCTGTAACCTGTTTTTTTCCCCCATCTAGTTCTCTCTTTACTGCTTGACTGTAACCTTGTCTGTCTGTCTGCATGAGCAAAACTTTAAACCTGCCATGTGTCTTAGTTCAAGCATTTGAGCATCTGCCTAGAGACAGTCTCTGTAGCAGCTGGCATGAGAGACATGAGACTAAGAAGCCACGTTTGGTCCCATTTTTGTGTGTTTAGAGCTTTTTAAAGCTTTCTTAGATTTTATGTGGAAATATATCCCCTCATGGTGGACACATTTGTAGTTGGACCTTTTTGTCAAGACCACCAGCTCCCCAGTAATGACATAGAGACTTACTATTAATTATGAAAACTTGGACGATAGTTTAGGCTTGTTTTTAACTAGCTCTTATAACTTAAATTAACCTGTTTTTATTAATTTACTTTCTTCCTCATAGTTTTATTACCTTTATTCTGTTCTGGCCATGCTGTTTTTCTGCTTCCTCTGTCTTTAATTGGCTATTGTCCGTGTCTTTACCCTTCTTCCCAGCCTGTTCTCTATCCCTAAAATCCTGCCTCACTATTGGCTTTCAGTTTTTAATTAAACCAATCCAAGTGACAAATCTCCACACTGAACAAAAGATATTCCACAACAATGATCACTGGCTTTTTAATGAGTTGATGCAAATGTCTACTAATTGCTACTTCACCTTATTTTTTATAAGACATTCTTTAAATATTGTTAGTTAACAATTAATATTAACCTTAGTGTTTGATTTGGGGTCTTCTAAAAGTCATGCTTGAGGTGGAGACATGGTGTTGGTGGTTTATTTGTGATTCTATGAAGCAGAATTATGAATAAAAGTAGAGAAGAGTAAGAGATGAAAGTAGGAGAAACCTATAAAAGAATTCATTATTGTGTTGGTTGTTATGGATAGGTGACTAGTCTTTCTGCTCTTGTGTGACATTGACGAATGGTCATAGTCTCTCAGGCTAGGAAGTTGTTATTTTAGGCTGTTCTTGCTCTTAGTCAAGGCACCAGTACATTGTTTTAAAAGCTTTGCTACAGAAGGTAGAGGGATGACCAGATGCATGTGTTAAGTGACAGTCTTTATGGACTGAGTGTTCTGACAAAAGTCTGCTTCAGATATTATTAAAAATGCCAAGGGGCTTTGACATGAGGCACTAATAATACTTGCTCATCTTATTTTTTAAAACTAGTTTTTTTCTCTTTAATCATCATTTATAGTTGGTTTCTCTATGTCATCAAAGACCACTAGCAGCCCCATTCCTAGTTCTGTCAGTATCCTGTGACTGTAATTTGTCCTGATCAGGGACTTAGATTTTCCTGTATTGAACTTTAGTTCTACTATAACATTATAGCATTTTCTTAAGCCTTCCTAGCCTCTGACTGAGAAAAGTGGGACAGTCAAGTTATTAAAGAGTTTTTCTTTCTTTATCTTCTGAGATAAGTCAGTTTTCTATTGATTAAATCTAAAGGTTTGGGGTTTGTGTGTGTGTTTCTTTCCAATCATAGATAATTTTGAGGACTGATCCTTTGTATCTGCTGCTTTTGTTAACTTCTTCAAATCCCTCCTATCCATTCTTTCTTTACAAAGTTTTATTCTTTGGGATCATTTATTTATTTAGTATATATTTCATTGACATCTATGACCCATGCACTTGATTAGTTACTGACTTAGGCTGAAATTATGACTGTTGCTATGAAAATACTGAAATGTAAATTTAAGGACTGTTTATTTCTGACCATCTCAACTCTGAGCTTAGTTGGCTACTTTTTATTTTCCTTTTGACTTTAGTGAACACTGTTTTTTCATCTTTGTACACTACAAAGACTTCTTTCATTTTGCTTTCCCATCCAATTCTTTCTTTTCTTTTTCTCATTCTTTTTTCTTCTTCTAAAGGTTACCTTTATTTTATTTTAGTATGATTTTGTTTTAATATTTTAGTATGATCTGACTTATATTCTCATTTATTCTATTGCTTTGTCTCTTTGTTAGAGTTTTTCATTGCTGTGAAGAAACACCATGACCATGGCAACACTTATAAATAAAAATATTTAATTGAAGTGATGGTTTACAGTTTCAGAAATTCAGTCCATTATCATCATGACCTGGGGCATGGTGGCATGCAGGCAGATGTGGTACTGGTTACATTTTGACCAGAAGGCAGCAGAAAGTTAATTGAATGTCACATTAAATGAAGTTTGAGAAAGCATACCTCAAAGCCTGCCTCCACAGTGACATACTTCCTCCAACAAGGCTATACTTTATAATAGTGCTACTCCCTTTGGGAGCCATTTTCTTTCAAACCACCACATTCCATTCCCTGGCCCCCAAGGATTATAGTCATATCATAAAAAGATGCATTCAATCTACTTTTAAAAGTCCCCATAGTCTATAACAGTCTCAAACATATTTCCAAGTTCAAAGTCTCTTCTGAGACGCATGTCAATTTCTTTTACCTGTAAAAATCAAAATAAAAAACAGATCACATACTTCCAACATATAATGGCACAGGATGTACATTACCATTCCAAAACACAGGGAAGGAAGCATAGCAATGAAATTCTGGACCAAAGCAAGACCAAACACCAGGGCAATCCAGACTCTGTATCTCATTGTCTGATGTCAAAACACATTCCACATCTCCAACTCTTCAGCTTTGTTGGCTGCAACACTCTTCTTTCTCAGGTTGCTTCTACTCACTGTTAGCAACTGTCCTTGTCAGGTATCCCACGACTCTGGCACCTCTAACATCTTGGATTCTCCAAGGCAATCCGGGCTTCAACTTCACAGCTTCATACAGTGGCTTCTCTACTAGGCCTTCCTTCAGGGACACCCCTGAAACATACCTGGCCCTCAGCATCTTTATTCCTTAACTCCTTTCTTCTATCCATAACTAATCCCAGAACCACATGGCTAAAGTTGCTAAGTTCTGCTTACTGGAACATAGTGATATTCTCCTCCGAAACCTCCTGGCATTTCAAATCATTATCAGCACCATTGTCTTCCGTGCTCCTACTAGTATGTCCCCTTAAACAGTGCTTAAAGCATTCCATTGCTTTCCTAACCAAAGGTACCAATGTCCATATTACTCCAAACCAATGCATGGTCAGCCCCATCACAGCAATACCCCACTTCTGGTACCAGTTTTTTCTTAGTAAGGGTTTCTATTACTGTGACAAAAACCCCATGGCCAAAAAGCAAGTTAGGGAGGAAAGGGCTCACACTTCATTATTGCTGTTCATTACTGCAGGAGTCAGGACAGGAACTCAAGTAGGGCAGGATTCTGGAAGCAGGAGCTGATGTAGAGGCCATGGGGAGGAGCTGCTTACTGGCTTGCTTCCCATGTCTTGCTCAGCCAACCTTCTTATATGTGGTAGTTTCAAAGAAGATAATCCTCAAAGGGAGTGGCACTATTAGGATGTGTGTGACCTTGTTGGAGGAAGTGTGTCACTGTGGGGGCAGGCTTTGAGGTCTCTTTTCTCAAGCTTTACTCAGTGTGACAGTCGACTTCTCTCTGTCTTCTGGTCAAGATGTAACCAGCATCACACCTGCCTGCAAGCCAACATGCTCCTTGTTATGATGATAATGGACAGAACCTCTGAAATAATAAGATATCACAATTAAGTTACATCACAAACATAAATTAAATGTTTTATTCATAAGAGTTGCTGTGGTCATAGTGTCTCTTCGCAGCAATAAAAAACCCCAACTAAGACATAGTACCTAGGACCAACAGCTCAGGGGTGGTACTACCCACCATGGGCTTGACCTTCCTTCATTGATCACTAAATGAGAAACTGACTTACTGGTGAATCTCAAGAGGCATTTCATCAACTGAGGCTCCTTCCTCTGATGACTTTATAGCTTGTGTCAAGTTGGCACACTAAACCACCCAGTACACTTTGCAACTCTGACTCAGCAACTCTGATCTGATAAGAACTTAGTGCTTAGGTATGAGGTATGGTGGTGCTTGAGAGAGGTATAATATAACTGTGTTTCCTCAGGAACACAGGACTCCTGTGTTCCACTTTTCCACCTTATCCACCAGCTGTTACATTAGAGGAATAATAATTATTAACTTTTTGCTTAAGTGAAATACTATTTGGTTATTTATAGGGTAGAGAGATACAGAAGCTTCCTCTTAGCAGTTATAGAATTAGAAATATGTTTATGTACTTTCCTTTAATATTGAAAATAATTTTTCTCTTAATTAAAATGAGAAGATATGGAGAATAGTCCAGAATATAAAAGGAAAAATACCAGAGGAAGAAAGCATTGAAAGCAGAAAGGAGAAAATTATTTGAGAAAAAGAAAGATTTGGGTATTGTGAGATTATACTATTTATAACAAAATTTATTTTTTGTTGCTAAAGATAAATTGAAAAACAGAAATGGGAGATAACTTTGGTGATAACTCTGTTAAACTTTTTTTTAAATTGGTGCGCCAAATACATGGGTTATTTTCTGATTTTAAGCAAGTTACTAAGGTGTGTATACGTGTTTTCCCATAGTATGCACCTCACATTTCTCTTTCCTGTGTCAACGAGCGTGCTGAAACATTTCAGCAAGTAGAATGTATGCAATGTCTTAAAAAGTTGTTTTTTGGATATGGGAAATGAAGTAGACACTGGAGATTTCTTAAACTGTGCCTCATATTAGATTACTAAATTGGAAAACAGAACTTACTATAAAATGTTTATTCCACACCAGCAAAAATGCCACTGGTTTGTTTGTTTTTACTTTTGAACTGGATAGAGTGAAAGTGGAAGATTGTGTTGGGAACTTCCTGTGCTACTTAGGTTATGTTAAATAAGACACATAAAACACTTTTCTACACAGCTAAGATTTTAGATAAAGTAATGTGAGTATGAGATGGTGCTTGACTCAGGTAGCTAACAACTTGAAAATTATTTCATGGCATAGAGATGGTTCACTTTTCATGTATTAGCTGTCTTCCTTGAATTGCAAAGATATTTGTAGAAATTAAGCTTTAATTTTTTTACTTGATGTTTTGATTGTTTATAACTTTCTGAGCTCTTTCTTTTAAAATTTTTTAGTATTTTTCAGAATTTAATATATGACTGCTATATTTTCATCATCTCCACCCATATTTCTCCTTCCTTGAACTCCTTTTTTATTCCCTTACTCCCTCTTAAATCATGACTTCTTAATTATTATTGTTACATAATACATGCACACATATATACATACACATATATGTATGTATATAATGTAGATATAATCTGGTGAGGCCTGTTGGTGTTGCTCAAATACATGTGTGTTTAAGGCTGACCATCTAGTACTGAATAAACTATTAGAGGACTTGTCCCTAGAAATGACTGTTTTCCCTCTCTTAGCAGCCATTAATTGCCTGTAGATCTCCATCTAGGAGTGATGCCTTATAAAATACCCACAACCACACTGCCACAGTTGGTGTTGTCTTTATTCAGATCTTGTTTAGGCAACCATATTGAGATTTCTTGCTTTCAACTTCCCTGCTATATATAGAAGATTCTTTCTCACAGCAAACATTCTGATCCTCTGGCTTTCACAGTCTTTCTGCCCCTGTTTCACAATGTTCCCTGAGTATAAGAGTTGTATGGGTAGATGTAACAGTTAGGGTTGGGCAAATCACAGTCAGTTTTTCTTGCATTTTGATCAGTTATGGATTTTTGTGATGGTCTTCAGCTGCTGTATAAAGAAGCTTTCTTAATTAGTTGTAATGTATCCACTTACATGTGAGTAAAGGTTGTTTAGAATGTGGGAATTATACTGGTTTATAAAAGTGGCAGTAGTAAGTCCCTCTATATATGTACATGACTTCTTCAGCCATGAGTAGTTGGCTAGGTTTACAGTTAGTTCCAGGCATGAATTCCCTCTTATTGAATCGACCTCAAGTACATCTAGGTTTCTGTTGGTTAACCTCAGTATAGTAGTGCTACTATTGTACTGTTGAGAATATCTTGCTTTGCTGGTCATTGTTGCGGTCCATAAGCTTTACAGGTGGATAGGACTATTGATTACTTTTTTCCCTTGGCAACTTGCAGAGTATTGTTGGCTACTGTGTGAGCTATTCCTCAGGGATGAGGCTTCCAACTTGTTTCTCCAAGTCCTGTGTCCAAGGGTATATTATGGTATCTTCAGCAATAACGTCTTACCTTCAGTTCTGGGAGGCAACGAAGGGCAGTGACAATAGCCTGTATTGTTTTGGATGTTTGAACTTCCCTGACCAACAGTTTGAAGGGAGATGCTATCTTGAACATTATTTTAATGTTTGCTTTTTTTTTTAAAAAAAAAAAACTCTTTTAAACAAGTTTCTTAAATCAAGGGAACTCATTATTAACATCGTAGTGCTAAAAAAAAATTCTAGTATTTCTTGAGATCAACCTCTATAAATAAGACTGCAACACCATTGTGGATATTACCTCATTTAATCTCTCAATAGCCTGAATATAGGTATTACTATCATTATGTTTATTTTATAGATGAGATTACTTAACAGAATTCTTAACAAATCTTTAAATCCCTTTAAAAAAGTGAGCAGTGCTGTGGACTACAGGTGTTTTCACTCTCGTTCTGTGTTTTGTTTATCTGAACTTACTGTATGTCAGTAACACTACTGACTTTGCTATTTGTAGATTTCATTTTTTTCATTAAATTTATTGCTTGTCAACACTGTCTTCTTAGTATGTTCAGAATGAACTCTCTACATATCTTCGCCTGTGAACCCCTGTAGTCTTCTTTTCCCCAAACCAGGAAATTAGTAGTCTTGAAAAAAAAGCATTTTCTATAGCTTTTATCTAGTTAAAATTTTTTAATTAGATTTTTAAATTTTTTTTCAATTGAGGCTTGAGAATAAAGTTTTTTTCTGAGTGAGAAAAACTATCCTTACCTGCTATCTTTGAAAATTGTCTTTTACTTCAGACTTAATGTTTTCTAATAAATTCTACCTAAAACTTCAAGGAATGGCAGAACCTAAAATGAAAAATGTAAAGCCAGGCAAAGTGGTATGCTGCTGTAATTGTACAACTGGGAAAGCAGAGGCAGAAGAATTGCAAATTTGAGGCCAGCTTTGGCTGCATATAATGTGAACTGCAGCAAAAACAGCAACAAAACAAATGAAAGGATAAGGTTCATACTATGATATAAGTAAATTTTTTGTTTGTTTTTCAGGAAAGGATTTCTCTCTGGTTGTCCTGGAACTCAGTTTATAGATTAGACTGGCCTTGAACTCACAGAGATTTGCCTGCCTCTGTTTCCTGAGTGCTGGGATTAAAGGTGTGTAGCACCACTACTGGCTGATAAAAGTAATTTTGATCAGAGTGGATGATTAAATCACAAGTAATACTAGGCTTTGTATATCACATGTTGTCAAAATAACAGGATCAGATTCCCTTACAATTTTCAGTCCGTATTTCTTTGATCTAATTACATTTATATTGATAGTTTTCAGACCTCTTTACGATGGTTTCCCATGTTTCAGATTTTAACTGTAAATTGAGTTATTCCATGTAATCAGTTGCAAGTGATTGATGATGGAAGTTACAAAATAATTCCATACTAGTTCAGAATTACGTATAATTAAAGGGTTATTTATTTAGGGGTAGACTCACAGATCACAGTCCTAGATCACAATCCTCTGCACGAATGGGGAACAGGAACTGAATCCAGCAGCCGGAAGCAAGAGTGAGTGCAGGCTTTACAGCATGCCAAAGTGGGCTGGTATCCTAAAGGCTATTGGCTGAAGGGGATCCCACAGCACCTCCCTCTTTTGTTTAAGTAAGAGAGTTTCAAACCTAATATAAAACTGTATACACTAGGAACAGATATCAAGTATAAAATTAGAATTACAACCAGCATAAGCAATATTAAGCAAGGCACATATGCTAAATGTTTTAATAAACATTATATTTTAAGGAGTCTAAGTCTTGTATTGGAAATGGCTTGGCTAAATCATAAGAGAATGGTAACTACAACTAATCTTCAACCTCATCAAAGGCTTGAGAAGGGAGATAATATTACTTGACTAGGCAGGAAATGCAATCAAGCAGCTTCCAAAACGTACAGTAGATAACAGAGACAACTGGCTGCCTGAGCAATCAGCCAAAGTCTCATTTGCAATGTTGAAGCAACCAACTTTGGCTAAGGCCTAGGGTACCTGACAGACCATTTTCAGAGGTAAATGAAAGATATGATATGGACAAAATGGGCATGGAGAAAAGTAAAATAGTTCCTTAAAAATCTATCTTCTTTTTGTCCCATACCAGATGGCTCTTGACATGAGACAGACATTCTGATTTTTTTTTAACAACATGCTTGAATTTAGAGAAGGATAGCATTGTCCATACATGTCCAGTTAATCAAATTTTATCGTGCAGATGATACAATATCATAAGTCAGATTTCTCTTTGCTTGTTATTCTTTCTGGATAGCTATCTTTTCATTTTTATGCATCTAGATGTTCAAGGTCTCTTGACTCTTTGAAGATGGGTATTTTCCTGCAAAGACAAAAATAGAACCCTGCCCTAATCCTTAAGAGGTTTGCTTACCACCTGTATGATTGGCACTTCTGTGAATGAGCTGTCATTTCTCTTTATCAAGAGGTTTCTATTTTTCAAACCAAATCTTTATTAATTTTTATGGTATCCATAGCTTTCCTTCTCCTGAGGAAACAAGAGCAAAACCCCTTCCCCAACATAGCATATCTCCTGGTTTCCATTGTGAATTCAGCACATCCTGAAATACACTGACTGATTTAATTCAGAAGTTTTTTTTCTATTATCTAATATCTCTCTGCTGCTGTTGTTTCTTTCTCATTAGCATTAAGAAAATTAAAGGTTAATAAGGCATTATGTAAGTTATTTCCCATCCCTTTCTGTTTGTTTAGCATATCCTTTATAGTTCAATTTGATCTTTCTATAATTGCCTGACCTGTGGGATTGTTTGGTATATCTGTAATATGCTTTATATTACAATAAGCAAAAAACTCTTTTATTTTCTTAGACACATATGCTGGGCCATTGTCTGTTTTTATTTGTACATGTATACCTATGATGGCCATAACTTATAATAAATACATGATTACTGAATCAGCCTTTTCTGAACTCAAGGGAGTTGCCCATTGAAAACCTGAATAAGTGTCAATGGTGTGGTGTACATATTTTAATTTTTCAAATTTTGTAAAGTGGAACACATCCATCTGCCAGATTTCATTCCTTTGAGTACCCTTTGGGTTACTCCCGCAAGTAATTGTATTTGGTTATAGAAAGAGCAAGTAGGACATCTCATTTTTTTTTTGAGATTTAAAAATACTTTATTTATTAAAGTTAAACATACAAAACTGAAATTAACACATACCCTAAAAATTGTCTTCTTCCAATAATAGGAAGACCCTTTTTCTATCTGTTTTTTGGCTAAAACTCAACTTGGGATAACTGTAGTGCTCACTTATACCAACAAATGCTGGCAACTTGATCTAGTTAATAAAAATTACAAACTCAGCTACATGAACATAATATACAGGACATCTCTTTATAACCTCCTTAGCTTGTTACCATGTAATAGAAAATTATTTCTTTAAACCTTCATGATTTACATGTTTCTTATGAAATTCTGAGGCCTTCAGCACATTTCCAATCAATAACCAGTCAGTTTCTGTATTACTTTGTGTTAGAGATCCTAGCAGACCTATTAGGATCGGATGTGTGTTATGATATAGGATAAATGAATATAGGATAAAGCCTATTCCTGATTATGTCTTGAATTTGATTGAATAATGAAGTCAATTCTGTATCATCTGGTAAAATTCAGTGGTTTCAATATGCAAGAGAACTTTCTGCATATTGTGAATCAGTAACTATATTGAGGGGTTCTTTAAAATCCCTTGGTACTATGAGAATAGCATATAACTCTGCTTTTTGGACAGAATTATAAAGGTTTTGTTCTACCTTACTTAATTCTTCTGATTTGTAACCTGCCTTTCCTGATTTATTTTCATCAATATAAAATGTACGGGCTCCAGTTATTAGTGTGCCATGTACAATCTGGGGAAGAATGCAAGTGGTTCTCTTTTTGAGATAATTCTATCACTTTTGGCATAATTGTTCTTAATATCTCCCAAAAAATTAGCACAAACTCTTTGCCATTGTTCTTTGCCTTCCCATTTTTTTTTTTAATTTCATCATTAGTAAAAGGCACTATAATCTCTGCTGGGTCTATACCTGCTAGTTGATGAAGTCTCAAATTTCCTTTTATAATCGAAAGACTTCTTTTTCCACATTTTTATTTTATGTTTTTAAATAAGCATATTTTATTTTTTAATATTTTCCACAATTTTTTTTAACTTGGTTTATGTAGTAAAAAGATTCATTCTAAGATATTGTCCCCCTGCATTAAAATTCCTGTAGGGGAAATTCTGGAAGGCATTATGACTAGAATACAATTAAGATTTGGATTCACTTGATCTGTATGTGCCTCCTGTAATTTCTCTTCAACCACCATCAATTTTTTTTTCTGCTTCAGCTGTTAATTCCCGGGACTATTTAAATCATTGTTATCATCTAAGGTTTTGTTTAAATTATTAGATTATTAGATCAGACTGGAAATGTCTCCTTACAATCTTTGAAAGTCACTAAGAGTCTACAATTGGTCTCTCCTAATTTGTGCCTTTTGTATTCTAATTTTTGTAAACCTATTTTTGTAACGTAGGCAGTTGACAGAATCTCCTCTTTGTATTTTTTCAGGAGCAATTTATATTCTCCATTTAGGCAAAACTTTCTTTACTTCTTCAAACATTCTTTCTGAAGTATCTGCATTTGAGTCAGATAACAAATTGTCATCCATGTAATGGTAAATTATAGACTTAGGAGATTGCTTGCGTATTATTTTCAATGGTTGACTTACAAAGTATTGGCACAGGGTGGGGCTATCGAACATTCCCTGTTGGAGGATGGTCAATTAGTATCTCCTAGTAGGCTGAGAATTATTAGAAGTAGGCACTGTGAAAGCAAAGTTTTCTTTGTCCTTTTCTTATAAAGGTATAGTGAAGAAACAATCTTTTAAATTAATATCTATAAGAGGCCATACTTTTGCTAATAGTGAAGGCAGAGGAATTCCAGATTATAGCAGGCCCGTAGGTTGAATAACCTTGTTGACAGCTCTTAGATATGTCACTATTCTCCATCTTCTCTATTTTTTTTAACAACAAATACAGGAGAATTCCAAGGACTGGTTGATTCTTTAATATTGCAAGTTTCTAGTTGCTCCTGTACCAGGCCTCCATTGCCATACATTGCAATGAGTTTATTTAACCATCCTTGTCAACTATCAACAAAACAAAACAAAAGCCAAGAGTTTTATTTTCTTACAGTTTTATGGTAAAATAACAAACAAACAAAACCAGTTCATCATCACACTAGATGCCTTAATTCCAGCAGAACACTAAATTCATGTGACTTTTTCTGCTAATAAGTGACTAGTCATAATTTAAAAAAAATCATTGTGTTATTTTTAAAAATAAAGTACTTTGAAGTCTAAGAGTCCATTTTATTATTCATATTTCTTAATACAACTACCTGTTTTTTTAATATGTTTTGGAACTATTAATGCTAATTTTTATTTGAATGCTACTATCAGAAAGTTCAGTGCTTGAAAAATAAATTAGTCCAGTTGCTTTCATTTGGATGTATTAGTTAGAAATTACTTGCAATATCAATTTGATTTGTCAGTGTCTTTAGCTGAGTCTCTCCACACTGTAGTAATCTTCAGTGCAGTGTTAAATAATTTCTAGGGTTTTACTATTCCAGTCTCTGTTATAGATGGGAAATTAGCATTTAGTGGTCTTCTACTCTGCAAAGTTTTTCTTCAAGTATTAAATAGTGTTAAATTATTAAATTAGATAGTGTTAAGTTTATTTAATTATAAAACTTCCAAAAGCTTTCTTACTTATACAAAACAAAACTTTCAGTATAATTTGCTTTATAACTCTTGGATACCATGACAATCTTTGAAGAATTTGATCTGTTTAAGCAAGGGAGAGATTCCTGACTTTCATTTCAAAGTCAGGTTGCTGTGGAGCTAGTATCTTTGTTTACTTAAATTTAAGCTTGGTTACCATGACAAAATTTACTCAGCTAATACCCAGCAGTGACAAATAGATACTGCTGATCACTTTAATAATTTTGTTTGGCCAATAGAAGTCCCAAATAAAAGTGACAATTTTTTATTTTAAATGGAAAATTAATTGGTTAAAAATTTATTTTTAATCTTTTTGGTTAATTAAAATAAAAAATTGTTACATTAGTGCTAATTTTAACATACATATCTCTTAAATTTAATACTGAGTTTTAAACTAAAGGTGAGTGGGGATAAAGTAAATTTATCTTTGTAAAACAAGATTTTTCCTATAAAAAGTTACTGTTTATACTCACTCATTTGTTATAGAACACTTTCCTCCAAGTATATCAGCCATCATCTTCAAAACAGTTGCGAGTACTTGTGAGCAGCCCCTGTGTTTATGTTTATTGACTGTTGAGTTCCCTCATAAAAGGAGGGGTTGACATGCATTATTTTATCGTCTTGGGATTCTCTCTGCTCTCTTCTGTACCTCCTGGTGCAGTCCATTCCTATGACTTTCTGACCTAATTTCTCGTGGTCTTGTGGTTGCTAGAGAACACTGTGGAAGGATAGTGGGGACTCCCTTACATTTTTGGAGAAATGGGTATTTATTCTCTGTTAAGACTTTTTGATGCTTTGCAGTTGAGTCTGTTTCTGTAAGTAACCCCGTACTCATGCTCAGTAGCCTGATAAACTTACTGCTTCCTCAAGCTGGACTCCAGCTCATTCATACTCTGGTTTGTCAGTGCACTATATGGAGCGGGTCGATGTTTTTAGTTTCTCTAGGGAAAGGGCTACCGTAAGATAAAATGTTAAGAAAACATTTTTACAGGCACTGTGCTATTTTCCTAGTTCTTTTAGGAAGAAATGCCTTTTATTTCTCTAGAAAACAAGCCGTTTGACAAAAACAGTGAGCTCCCACCCCCTTTTATGGCTCTCACTCTGCATATTATACTTGCTCAAATTGAGTAACCTAGTTTCTAATTGTTACTTTTTTTTTATTAAACTTGGAGAATTTTAAAAAAAAACTTTAGATTTAAAGAATATTTGTTCATTGTGTTACTGTGTCTCTTTTAAGTGGATGGATAAGGTAACAAGAGTAAAGTAGTAGTGAGTGGAGAGTAAACCAGGGAAAGGTGCAGGGAACGCCAGACGGCTGCTACTGCTAGACACATTCTCATTATCAGGTCAGTGATCAGTAAGGAAGATGAACTGATATAATTATAAAGTTTTATTTCTCTTTGTAGAAGGCTTTTTTTCATCTAATAAGAAATAGTTCATTTGTTTCCTTGAATGTTTGTCTATATACAGGTTTTTCTTTTGAGTAAGATCAGGTACAGAGGAAGATGAGTTACTCTGATTTTCATTTTCTTTATTTTATTATGAAGTTATCTTACTGCATAGAGTAGAATTGTAGAGATTGTTGTAAGTGATGTGATATAAAAACATGGTGACTGATACTGTTGAGTGTAAGAACCATGGTGAGGGTAGACCAGACATATCCATATTGGATTGAATTAGAGTGATATGGGAAAGGAGAGGAATTTTTTAAATTATTTGTTCATTTAACAAGTTAATTCATCTATATTTCATTATAATCATTATTGAAAAATAATACTAATACTGATCTCATAATTAAGGTTGAGTATATGAGTGTGTGTGTGTGTGTGTGTGTGTGTGTGTGTGTGTGTGTGTGTCTTGTGCCTGCCTCATACAGTGAACATATTATGGCCAGATGTGGATTGAACCCTTCTGAGGTAAAATTTGTTTAAATAGAAATCAGACACAAATCTGAGGAGATTTGTAAAATAAATAGGTAGAGATTTATTAGCATATCTGTTCACAATGTTTTCTCTTTCAATTTCATGGCTTCAATTATATTTAGATATTAACCTACAGTTCTTCATGTCCTGTGTCTGCAATTGGAAACCAGCAGTCTTTGTTTCTGGACTGTAACTAGCATTGATAATTTCCATGCTAGAGATGGCAAACTGTAGAGGTTATTCTTTTGAAGTTGAGCCCTTATAGGGAATTACCAAGATTTTTTGCTGTTTTGTTTTCGCTTTTATGCCCACCACCCCCTGGGGAGTGTGCTGTCCCTCTTCTGTACTGCTTTTGGGTAAAGATTATAGATAAATCAAAAGATATACATATCAAAAGAGACTAGCAGTAGAATTCCTAAGCAAAAGGACTTCTGGCAGATAATGTTTGTATTTGGTGCATTTGTTTTCTCTCTTCTATAGGGATATGATTATTTTACCAGTAAGTCTGATGGTTTGGGTTCACCAATCTTAAAGAAATCAACAGAAATGTGTGTTAGTTTTGATAGGGACAAAGTATACCCAAGTTGGCTGGTTCCTTTGTTTTACTTGATTGTATGAGGTGTTTGTGGATCTTTTAGTTGTGTGCATTGTGCAGAGCTATTGTAACAGCCTCCTTAGTCTGTTTGGACCAGATATCAGTAGATGGTGTAACTGTACTATTTAGAGAGCCTGGGTTGTAACATTAGAGTGACTGAATTATTATAAGTTATATGGAGCATCTCTATGTTTATTTGTAAAAGCCACCAATCTATATAGACAATTTTAAATTTTTAAAGGCCTTATTTTTTAAAATGCATGAATTAAAAACCATAAATTACTACCTGTTTAGCATAGTGGAAGGAAATGAAATTAGAGGAAGTGAGTCTGACTTCATATTCTGTCATTTTGCAGTGACAGATAAAACTTAGTTATGATAGAACTGGAAGACTTAAGAGCACAGCAGAAAACAGAATCCAGTCAAAGATAGTTAAAATAAAAATGTTTTACTAAAAAGTCTTTTAGATAATGAACACAGTTCAGAATATGGCTGAGAGACGACTAGACAACTAGAAACTTGCAACAGTAGAAAGCTGTTACCCTACCTGTGGCTTGAAGACCGCACGATATTTTCAGAATTTGGTCATCAATGAGGTTGTGAAGGAAGAATCATCTAGTGAAAACTGTATTTTTAAAGGACCAAGTTGTTGCCAGAGAAATGGTATGCAGATCCCGGGAAGTAGCATGGAAGAATTAATGTAAGTTTCTCCTCTTGAACTCTAGTTTCCTGCTTTGGGCTCCTGCTGTGGAAGTTCAGTCTAAGCAGAAACCAGCTGTACTGTTGCTTAGGTGACACAGAATATAGGGCTTAGTTTCCCTATGGTTCAAAGTAGAACAAAGAATGGGCCTGGAAGGCAAGAGTAGAGAAATCTGTACCATGCTCTTCTCATACATACAATCAGATTGTCCTAGCTGCAGTACTTTTACATGCTCTGCCAAGCACCCGCCACACTGCTAGCACACAGCAGTAAATAACAAGTTTGAGATGGTATTTCATAATGACTAGCAACCCCTAAAGCACCAGAATAAATCTAAAGTATGTCTAGTCACATGACGTTGAACATCTAATTTTTTCATCTGTGAAATGAAGAAGGCCCAGAATGGAGAATTATAGTAAAGATTAAATGAGACAGTGTATATTAAGTATCTCACATTGCATTGGTATATACTATGTGGTGAGAATCACCATGACCATAATCCTATTGGTTAGTCAGAAGAATAAATAATACTAGTCTAATCCTAGTCCCTTCCCTATCTCCAAGCCCCTCACAGACCCTTTCCCTTTCAGATGTTCTAAATGGGATTCTTTTTTTTTTGTCTCATGGAAATCAAACTTTGTTTGCATATTAGAGTCTATTATAAACTAGAGCTTTAGTTAGTTTAACATTTTGTTCACCCTTTTATGTTTTATGTTCAATAAACATTGAGTTGAATGATTATCTCCACTGGGCCTAAGATAGTAGGCACAGAAATAGAAAAACTGAAGTACTGAAATTTGTTTAGTTTCAATAGCATAGATGTAAACAAGAGGCTCAAGAAGTAAAAATACAGCATGTTTTCACAGTTCCCTTGGGAACGCACCACAGTAAGTACCCTTTAAAATCTGACATGTGTATGACAGTTCTGTGAGTCTGATTTGAGGGTGCATATATGTTTTTCTTTTGGGCTACATAGGGAAAAATGAAGTAAAACCTCATTGACGTAATTGAACTTGATAACATCTCCTGGTTGCAATGCTGATGATTCGCTGTGGTTTTGGTGGTTTGTAGAACTCTGTAAAGCACGTTAGACTTGTAAACATATTCAAACAGAAACTTTGATCAGGATTCAACTTTGAACCACAAAGAAAAGATGAATTTGAATAAATGCAGCCTTGGGTATAACTTTATCAAGCCAACTAATGTTTTTTTTAAAAAAATATACATTTTATATGCTATGTAGAGAAAGCTATAGTGCTCATAAAATTAGCTTCAGTGTGTAGTCATAGTTTGTGAAAAGATAGCTGTTTCAGATAATGCATGTGTATTGGCAATAGGAGGACATAGGTAATATTTAGAAGTACACTGTTACAGAAATGGTTTTATTTGTGATTCACAACTCAGCTTCACTCTTCTACTTAGGTTATTGTAGTGGTATGAAAGTTGGCATTTAGTTGCCTATAGCTTTGCTGACTTGGAAACAGTGCATGCAGAACATTGGCTCTCTACCTGGAAGCAAGATTTCAAAAGAGCTACACACTATGTAGGTGAAATAAATAATCGCACCAATGCTTGTAAAACTCAAAATTTATACCTGCCATGCACTGTGTGCTCACTATGTTTGATAGCCACCCACCAGTTTTAGATAAATATATAAAAACAAATTTTTACTACTCTTATAAACTAAAAACAGAATGTTTTTGCTTCACTGGGTGCTGTTTGCAGTAACTAAAGCGTTTCTAGTTAGTTCTGTGATAAGTAAATAGGTTACATGCTTTAGGTTCATTTATATCCTGTCATTTTCTACTTCATTTAAATGAGAAAAATTAAACCATAGTTATACGAGGGGAGGCACTCAGTGTTTATTACTATCAGTTCTCTACATTTGTGGAACTTGGGGTTATAAATATATTTTTCACTAATATCTACTTTTAGTCTATTAGTTATTAGATTGATTAGCTGTATCATACTTAATATTGTTTAAAATATTTTAGTAATTGCTCCGTTTTTTAAAGCATAAGAAAAAAGATGATATGTAGCCAAAATGTGTTTTTATTTGTGCTGTTTATATTGAATCATTCCTAACATGTTTTAAGTACCAGTTTTTTTTCTTCAAGTAAAAAAATTGGGTAGGTGGGCATGATGGCACAACCTGTAATAATCCCAGCTCCTGGAAGGCGGAGTCAGGAGGATCAGAAGTTCAAGAATTTGAGGCCAGCTTGGTCTGCTACACAGGGCCCTGCCTCACCTTCCCTTAATGAAAAGCAGTGTGCAGATTTGTGTCAGTATGGCATTTTTAGTTCTTAATGTAGCTTTTTGCTTTTCAGATAACTGATGCTGTCTAGGAACATTCCTTGATTCCAAGGCACACTTCCAAGTCTATACTAAAGTTTACAATACAATGACTGAAGAGGAACAAGCCAGCTTTTATAACAAGGGTCTTTTGTGACAAGCATGTAGAAAGTTAGCTACTGATCTTCCTGTGTGGAGTGCACTTTACCAAGGGTTGGTTTGCACTTTACCTGAGGGTTTTCATCAGCAGTGAAGTAAAATGTCTGTACAATTACTCCTTCTCATTGTGTGCCTTTTCTATTCTGTGGTGTCTTCAGCTGACACATGGTCCATACATTTTTTTTTTTAAATTGATCTCTTTTCTCTCTGTTTCATCATAATGTTAATGTTCCTTGTGTTTAGTTTTGCCAAATCTATCATCAGTGGCTCGTCTTTTTAATGTACTTTTGCAATGAGAAGTATAGGATCTGAATGGTGATGTTGATTTTTTTTAATTTAGAATAAAAGTACTTTCATCCATGAAAACATTATTTTTTTTGTTCTAGAAAAAAATGTTAGTTCACCGAAGAGATCTTCATGTTTCCTTTAAAAGTTTCTATGTTTTCCTATTCATTATTTAATAAGTTTCAAAGTAGACAAAATACAGAAGCATATAGAAGAATAGATTGCCATTTGACAGTTCCAGTTTTTAGATAATGGCTGTGGCATGTCTTAGTGGCAGTTCTGCCTTCATGAGCTTGGGTAATGCTGTCACACCACAGATTTGAAACATTTAGACTAAGCATTTGTTCTGAGTAATGTCACTATATTTTTAATGATATGAATCTTTAGAAAGCGTAGTTTGAGCCATTTATTATTTCTACATGGGATATAGAATATAGCACAATTAAAGCACAAATCTAAAATGTTTGATTGACATAAAAATACTAGTTATTTTATATTCTTATCAAAAGGAAGTTTTGGATAATAGTATGTTTTTTATAAAAGTAATAACTTTTAAAATGATAACACTGAAACTTATTTGGAACTCAGAATTAAATTTATATTTCACAATTATGAAATACAGTATTTTCTTTTGGGAATTCCAATCATGCACCCCAGTTCACTCATCTCCCAATCCCTCCATATCTGCCTCACTCTTCTAGTGTTCTCCTCAAAGAAAATATAAAAAAGAATAAAAATAAGATAAAAATAAAAAATAATAAAAAAGAAAAACATTTCATGCCTCCATCTTTCTCACTCTCCCTTGCCTCTTCATTCATCTTAGTGGATCTGGGAGCTGCTGTGTATCATGGAGTATACTCTTTTGTCCAGACAGCTTTCCTTGCAAATGTTCATTGTGTAATGAGTTGTTGGTCAGATTCATGGCCTCTGGCTTTGGTACACCATCATTACTGGACCCCCTACTGATATTCCTCTGTGATGTCCTGCCGTTGCCACTATCATAGAGATCCTGTGGCTGTGGTTCCACATGATCTGTCTCTTCACACACTCCAGCAAGCCATAGACTGAATAGATGTGATTGTGCCAACTCCCAAGTGTTGTAATAAGGCTGATTGGTTGTTCCAGTCACTCATCAGCTCAGACCCGAAATAACCACACAGAAACTATATTAATTAAATAACTGCTTGGCCTATTAGCTCTAGCTTCTTATTGACTAGCTCTGACATACTATTTTAACCCATCTCCATTAATCTGTGTATCGCCATGTGGCTGTGACTTACTGGGTAAAGTTCCATCCTGCATCTGTCTCTGTTGTGGCTACATGGCTTCTCCTGACTCTGCCCTTCTTTCTCCCAGCATTCATTTTAGTTTTCCCTGCCTAGCTCTACTCTACCCTATCATGGGCTTAAGACAGTTTCTTTATTAACCAATGGTATTCAGAGCATACAGAGGGGAATCCCACATCATCCAAGCACCGGATGTGTGCCTTGTGGCAGCTGAGTTGTTCAGTGCAGGCCACTGGAACTACTCTCAGGTGGGGAATGGGGCCAGCTTTCCCGTGTTGGGGTCATCAGGGTCTGTCATCCTAGGACCAGGGAGGTTCAGAGGGTCAGCTATCCTCGGGGGATGGGAGCAGGCTAGTCCAGGCCAGTGAAGGGTGGGGCATGCTCAGCAGGGCCCTCATACTTCAACACAAAGTTTGCATGGGCCCCTGTGGTAACACAGGCAATGGACATTCACACAGACCCCAGCTGCTGCAGAATCAAAGACCTAAATGTGGTCATTGCCATCAGCTTGGGGCTGGATGTCACCATGACCCAAGGTGACAGTGCAGGCCTCTCAGATCTGGATGGGCCCACCAACAGCTTAGTTCTTGGGCTCCAACCTGGCCTCATGTGGCAGTTCAGGCCCTGGAAATCTGCACTGCCTTCGATGCTAATAGAAGCCACAAACCTCAACACAGATTCTGGCTGTGGCAGGGACATGGACACAGAAAGCCCTGCCCCCTACTACAGCTTGGGTCCAGACAACACCATAGCCACAGGTAGCAGCGTGGGCCACTGAGGTTGGCATGGTCCTGGCAGTGACATGTCCTTCAAACTCCAACATGGCACCAGGTGGTGACTCAGAGGCTGGGGGTTCTTGTGCTTTTGGTGGCAACATGGGCCATGGACACCACAGAGACAGGTTGTATTAGAACCACAGAACCAGATATGGTCCTCAGCGGCATCCCAAGCCTGGATGTCACCATGCCCTCATTGCCCAGGACAATGAGTTCAGCATTGTCCCTGCTGCAAGGTAGCCCTGGGACAACAGCATGACCCCCGGTGGTGGCCCAGATCTCAGTCATGTGCCCGACTTTCAGTGGTATAATGGTGTTCTGTTTTTATGATGAACTTTCAGCTTCCACATATGAATTGCAAAAGACAGTATTTCATCCATTTTCATGGAAGAATTATATCCCCTCATGTGTATCCGATACCTTTTCTTTATCTTACCATAAATGGAAATAAAGATTGACTCATACTTACTTTGAATAACACTGCATGGGAGCACAGATAGCTCTGATAAACTTACTTAAATTCCCTTGGACCTATATCTAGTAATAGAATAGCTGGCTCATGTAGAAATTCCATGTTTACTTTTGGACAGACACTCCATACTATTTTTCTTAATTTTAAAGAGAGAGAGAAAAAAAAGAGTGTCACTTGATTTCATAGTATTGAAAGGGAGAATTTTCACAGTGATTACATTGTCTATACCCATTTCCATCTTTATGTGTCTTATTTCTTTATATCACTTACACCTATTTTAAGGACTTTATTTTTGTTATTTTAAAACTATATTTCTTTTTTATGATTGTCTAAACATTCTCTTTGATCTCCCAAGTCTATGTACATTTTTAAACACACTATAATCCATGTAAATCTTTTTTTCCCATCTGAATCTCTCTTTATTGTATATCTGCAATCTTTTTCTAACTTCATGAGCCTTTAAACTGTTGAGCAGCATGGCTGGGACCCAAGCCTCTGCTTCAGCAGCTGGCTTCTCCCTGCTTGGTTTCCTAAGAACCTAGCTTTATGACAGAGGTACTGTGGTGAGAGCCTTGTTTACTGCCCCAACTCTGGGAAGTTGTTGGGTCCATACTGCCATTGAGTAGTATACTGCCCAGAGCTCATAAGCCCCAATTAAGTGTTCAGTAATAGGGCCTCTTAAAAGAACCACCCCATTTTTGCCACTAGCATTGAGTCAGAAAGCCATCTCTTTCTTCTTCTTTTTTTATTTATAAAAGTTTATTAATTTATAAAAGTTTCCATTTCCGTCCCTCCTCCCAACACCCTCCCAATCCCCCCACTCCCTCTCCTCCTCCCTCTCCATTCCTAAGAGCAGTCAGGGTTTCCTGCCCTGTGGGAAGTTCAAGTTCCTCCCCCCTCACCTCCAGGAAGGTGAGCATCCAAACAGACTGGATCCCAAAAATCCAGTATATGCAGAGGAAACAAGTCCCAGTGTCATTGTCAATGGCTTTTCAGAAAGACCCCGTGCCAGCCACATTCAGAGAATCCGGCCACATTCAGAGAATCTGGTTGGATCACGTGCTCGTTCAGTCCCAGTCCAACTGGCCTTGGTGAACTCTCATTAGATCAGTCCCCTTGTATCAGTGGGTGAACGCACTCCTCACGGTCCTGCCTTTCTTGTTCATGTTCTCCCTCCTT
The DNA here is from genome assembly GCF_982192425.1 of Myodes glareolus. Taxonomy (NCBI): domain Eukaryota; kingdom Metazoa; phylum Chordata; class Mammalia; order Rodentia; family Cricetidae; genus Myodes; species Myodes glareolus. Next base: position 89,964,942 of record NC_142032.1, on the reverse strand, counting down.
CTGCTCCTCATTTAGACCTTGGGGGCTCAGTCCAGTGCTCCAATGTGGGTCTCTGTCTCAATCTCCATCCATCAACGGGTGAAGGTTCCCTCTGGTCTTGCCTTCTTTGCTCACATTCTCTTTCCTTCTGCTTCTCTTTTGGACCTAGGGAGTTAAGTCCAATGTTCCAATGTGGGTCTCCGTCTCCATCTCCATCCATCGCCAGATGAAGGTTCTATGGTGATATGCAAAATATTCATCAATATGGTTATGGGCCAAGGCCGGTTCAGGCACCCTCTCCTCTGTCCAGAGAACAATCTGGGGATCTCTCCTTGGACCTGGGATCCCCTTTATAATCAAGTCTCTTGTAAACCCTAAAATGACTCCCTTAGTTGAGGTATATACTTCCCTGATCCCATATCCATCCTTCCTCCCTTCCCCCATCCCAATCCCCCGAGCTTTCCCCATTCCTCCCCTACTCCCTTCTCTCTAACCCTCTCCCCTTCCAACAACCCCCCCCCCCCCATGCACCCGAGGTTGCCTGGCACTCTTGTCTATTTCCAATCTCCAGGAGGATAACTACATGATTTTCTTCAGGTTCACCTTCTTATTTAGCTTCTCTAGGATCACGAATAAAAGGCTCAAAGACCTTTAATTATGGCTAGAATCCACATATGAGTGAATACATACCATATTCCTCTTTTTGGGTCTGGGTTACCTCACTCAGTAAAGCGTTTTCTATGTCCATCCATTTGCATGCAAAATTCAAGATGTCATTGTTTTTTACCGCTGTGTAAAACTAATGTATATATGTTCCACACCTTTTTAAACCATTCTTCTATTGAGGGGCACCTAGGTTGTTTCCAGGTTCTGGCTATTACAAATCCTTCCCTACTTCTTTCTCTTCTTCCCTTTCTTCCGTCTACTGCTTAGTCTAGCCTGTCTTTAAAGCTCTCGGCTATATTTGTTATTCATTGAGTTCTTTATCTCCAAAATTTGTTTTTTTTTAAAAATAATCTCTGTATTTTTAATGAATTCTTTCAGATCATGAATTGCTTTTGTTATTTTGTTGATTTGTCTGTAATTTCTTTTGTCTCACTAAATTATCTTAGAATTATTCATTTTAATTATTCATGTAGTCTGGCAGTTTCCCTTTTTCTCCTATCTGTTGCCAGAGAACTTTTATGATGTTAATTTAAGTTTTTAAATGTTTCTTCTGTTCATACTTTGATATTTGCCTGGAGGATTGGTTGATTTTACTAATTTAATAAGGTGGCTTTTGTAGAAAATTTTCTTATGTATATGCTTCTAGAGTGTTGGTTGAATAGGATATGTGGGCATTGGCTAAAGAATGATTGAATTAATGTAGTAATTGTGTATCATAACCAGCAATGGTTAATGGTGGTCATGGCTATGTATTTCTTTGCTCTCAGTTGTAGGGGTTTGTGGGATTACTCCATTAGTTGTGATGAAACTTTGTTAGGCAGAGTGGTTTTTGCCAATGGCTGTATGTGTGGCATATTGCTGCTACTTTGAGGTGCCTGTCAGATTTGTGGGTCTTTTGTCTGTAGAGCAACTCTAGTGGTGTTGGAAAGGCATGTCACAGTATACATGGCAGTGTGGGTGGAATGCTGTGAGTACCCAAGGGCCACAAGCAATAAGATAAGTACTTACTTATTAAGTTGAAGTTTATTGTGTTCATTCAAAAGGCTCAGGATCCAAGTTGTTCAGTGTAGGCTTTTAGCTTTTTCCTGAGATGAAAGGTAAATGGGTAAAGCCACCCAACCACTTCTTAGTCTTGGCAGGGCTACATGCATGCTTCCTGAGGTTATGTGAGGGTGGGCAGGAGCCACCAGCTGTTACTTGAGGCTGTAAGATGGCATCCTGGCAGCTCCCGGGGGGAACTGGCAAGCTGATCCATTTGGTAGAAAGGCTGCCTAGCAGTGTGTGGACCCCTTAGGTTAATGGAAAGTGTCACCCAGTTACTGTTTCAGGAGGTGGGCTGAGTATCCTGACTACTTCATGGTGTTGCCAGATGATGAGTGTGATCACAGAAGAGCTACTTTCTGATTAATTGGGTAGACAGGATCTCCAGGTTGGTTTATGTGTGTTCCTTTGACATGTTAAGTGTGACCGAGCCATGCTTCCCTAGAGCTTAGCTAGAACAAATCTTCTAATTGTATGTGTGTAACTGAGGATGACCTTAAAATTTTTATCATCCTCCCACTATCTTCTACTTCTGGGATTTAAAATGTGCACCACCATGCTGAATTGGCGTATGTGTTGCCGAGAACTTTATGTATGCTAGGCAAGCATTGTACCAACTGAGCTATATATCCAGCACCAGCCTCTCCCTCTTTCCAACTTTTTAGGACAGTGTCTCATATATACCAGATTTGACTAGAACTCATTATGTAGCTGAAGATGTTAATTTCTGGATTTATCCTTTTATGGACCATAATTTGCTCTAAAATACAGATCTAAATGTGGACTTGTGGTACATCATTCCTTTGTTATAATTATATAGAAAACTTCATTTCAAAAAAAATCTCTTAATATTGTCATTATTAGAATTACACAAAAAGATATTCTACTAGCTTCCTGTGGCTTTTCCTATATTTGTTTTTATTTTGAAATAAGTGAGAATTTCATCTTAAGAACTGCTGCTTTTTGATCATTTTGATCCTATAGAAAGTAGCTGAAAATAATGACATACTGATGCTATAAGAATTTGATTTGAAGCCAACTTTTAGCAAGTAGAGGGATTACAGTCCATGTGGAGTGAATTTGTTAAGGGAAATGACCTGCAGTAGAAAATGCTACAGTAGAGAGGATCTAAAAGTAGTGAGCAGAGAGGAAACACACACACACACACACACACACACACACACACACACACACACACACTGTAAGGTTTAATCAACTTCTAGGATTACAGTGGCTTTTGAGTAAGCTGCTTTTCATTTGTCTGAACTCAGAATGTAAGCAAAGATGGGATCGATCTTATAAGCAAGCAGAAGGACTTCTTTATCCCAAAATCTCTCAACCTATTTTCATTATAATTGCCTATTCCTAGCCAGGAAGCTCTTGAGACATCTTTTGTGTGTGTGATGATTTTCCTAAATATTTTAATACCAAAAATGTACAGCACATCTCCTTTATACAGTGTATCTATTTATGCTGTATAGCTTTTCATTAAGACCTTTTGGAGGGGAAGGTCTCAAGAATCACAGTCTTATTTGTTTAGGGTCAGTGGTACCTCCACTAAGAACACTAGGTATGACTACAGATAGGGTTTTTGACATTAGTGTAGAACTAGCTGAAAGAGTAATGTTGATTGATCAGATGAATCAGTGATGTGGGAGAATATTTGGTGGTAAGCTATCCCAATGCAAGTGTGCTGTGTTAATAAACCCATTTATCTTTGACTAATGCGTCTTGGAAATAAGACATCAGCATTTATTTGATGGTATCTTTGTGAAAGAACGATTGAAGTAGAGTCACATGATATAGTACAGTTTTTCAAGCTTATAGATCAGAATGAAAATTAGTAGATTATGGCCTATCCCTTAGGATATTTTTAGTTACACATCATGACTATTTTCACTTCTTTTATAGATTCTGTTGGTAAACTCGAGAAAACGTCAGATTTAGAAAAATCATAGTAATGAGAGGAATGGTAATTAAGCTAGTGATATCCTCAGTCATCAAGAAACTTTGTCATACAAAAATAAGGACAGAGTTAAAATATTCCAGCTAGATCTCCAAAGTGAGTCCTATACAGACAGCATGCAGAGAATGGTCCTACCAGTCTGAAGTAGAAGAGAATCTCGGGGATTTAGGTTATTAGTCTTAATGTTTTAAACTATTAGTGTCTTTAGAATCCAGATTGCATGCTCATTAAGTCACAGCCTAAAGTAATTATTGCAATACTACACTTAGGGCCATAAAAAGCAACTATATAAATGTAATAATTTTATCTATTAAGTTTATCTAATGTAACTGTGTAGTTTCATCACACCCATGTTTTGGGTTCATTCTCTTAAGTGGATATAGTATGTTTGGATTTTCTTTAGAAAGAAATAAATTTCATTAGGAAGAAGTAATTTTACTTTCTGAAGGATGTTGTAAGAGATAGAAATAATAAACACAGCCCTTTTTTGAATGATAAAGGTGGTGCCTTTTCTAAACTAGCAATCACCAAATTATAGCCCACTGAGACTGTCCTCTTAACAGCCTGATTCTGAACTGCTTTTTTTTATATTTTTAGAGATTTTTAAAGGAAAAACAAGCAAGAAAGCAAACAAACATGAAAGAATATGCTGTAAAGATCATATTTGGCTTGCAAAGCCTGAACTATGTTCTGTTACAAAAAGAGCTTTACAACAACTAGTGAAATGTTGGGATAGTGACCAAATAGGTAACACATTAAGTTTTTTTGCAACCTTTCCTTTTGCTGCTCCAGCCATTGCCGTGAGCATGCTCAGCCATTCAAAAGAGGCTTGTCTTTTATGTTTTCTACTGAGACAAAAAGGGAGGTCTGCTTGAACCCCAATGAGACCAATAAAATTGCCACTGCTAGTTCCTACTAGCAGATCTGGAAGTTGATCAAAGATGGGCTGATCATCTCTCAGTCTGTTACTGTCTGTTCTCGGGCTTGATGCCAGAAAAATACACCTGGGCTAGAGGAAGGGTGTGTGGGCACAGTGAAAGGGTGCTTGTGCTTAAATTGCCGAGAAGGTGACTTGAATGAGAAGGATCGCCTCCTGCACTGTCTTCTCAGGAGATACTATGAACTTGAGATTAACCACTGCATATATCATAACATTTAGGGAATATGTTTAAAAACAAACAAACAAAAAACAACAAACAAAAAACTGAGCACCACCACCACCACAACAAAAACAAGTGGATTCTTACAACCAATCTCTGCCATAGGTACCACATATAACAGCAGAGAAAAAGAGGCCATGGATTTGAATGAGAAAAAGGTGAGGAGGAATATATGGGAGAAATATATTATAAATTCAAAAACAATTTTTAAATTACACAAAAACCATTTAAAGAGGATGATCAAGCTTCCCTTTCATGACTTCCCTCACATGTCTGCATAGACTGACCTCAGTTATATGTAACATCAGTCAGTCATTACAATAAAACAAGCCTTTAAAAAAGATTTTTTTACAACTAATAAACTTAAGCTCAAGGTTTATAAAAACATAAAAAGTGAATTATACAGAAAATTTTAGGATTTTTATTAGAAATATAATAGACCTATTCAATATTAGACTTATTGTAGAAAATGACAATTAGAAGGAATTAGTTAAGCAAAAAGATGAGACTTTAACTCAAAACACTTCATAGAAATTTAGGTTATACCAATGTTCGTGGCCATGCTAGCTTACTAAATTCAAGTTAACTTTGTCTGTTGAATGAGTGACTTGCTGTACTAGACCAGTGGGTAGCCAGAAAACCTACAAAAATGGTAGAGAAAGCAAGGCTGGGCTGAGAGTTATATCAATGGTCTTGGAAAGAAACAAAAGCAGTCACTACTTATTTGTGTAATGAAAGGAGTATACTTTGATACTTGAAAACCATTTCTTTAAATGTAATTTAACCTAGGGGTCAAGAAGTTTTGTCTATGGGAGTGCCTTTTAGTAAAGAAATAGATTCACAAGTGGACACCGGCTTAAGATGATAAATGACTCTTTGAGAGGGGCATCTGCTGAGAGTTAATTTTCTTACGTTTTAATTTGACATGATTTTGGATCTGTTTTTCCTTTTTCTGTGATTTTTTTATACTTAAAAATTTTTAAATTTTCTCCTATACATGTGTTTGTCTGTATGTGTGCCATGTGCATGCAATGTCTGTAGAGTTCAGAAAGGGGCATTGAATCTCCTGGAACTGGAGTTACAGGCAGTTGTAAGCCACCTGATGTGGGTGATTGGATCTGAACTTGGGTCATCTGTGAGATTCATCTTTCCAGCCCAATAACAAATATTTGAAGGTTAATATGTTACTATAGTGCATTTGTTCTGAAATGCTTTATTATTTGGATTGCTCAGTTATAATTTATATTAATTAATGAAGTAATCTATAAAGAGATTATTTTTATTCTCATCTCTCCGACTCCCTTTCTGATGCCTAATTTTGTTGTAGGCATTATCAGAGGAAAAGGGTGCAGCTTGACTTCGAGTGTGTTTGTTCACAGCTTGTAACCCATATTCTTTTACAGATGATTCTCTGGGACTGGGACTTGAAGCAGTGGTGTAAACCTCATTACCAGGTAAGTACAAATGGTACTCATGTCTGTTTAAATTAGCCATCCTTTGGGTAAAGTTACACTCATAGGCTTTCTTTAAAATAAAATATTTTTTACCTGAGCTAAGCCATGAAAGTGAATTTTAAAAGTTTATTAAATATAAATGTAAAATCAAATTAGACAAACCAAAGTAGTTGTTTTAAAAGTACTTCTAATGTAATCATTGCAGCACAAATTCTGATTGTTCTTAATAAAAACCCAGAGTCAGATATTAGGGCGTGGAAGCTGAGAGATGAGAGAATCACAGTAGCCAACCACTAGAGAGTTATTTTACCTCTACCAATGCTCAGACGGAAGGGGTGATCCTGTCTTCTAACTTCATTCACCAACTTCGTCTGTCTCCACCAAACCCCAGACTGCCCTGAGCTCCTGTCTCCTCCTACCTTATATTCCTCTCTCTGCCCAGCCATATCACCACTGTCTCCACTGCCCTAGTGCCAGGATTAAAGGTTAGGATTCCAAGTGCTGGGATCACCTTTGTGTGAACTCTAGCCCAGAATGGCTCTGTCTCAGGAGTCCTGGGATTAACGGTGTGTGTCACCACTCCCTGGCCTCTAGTGGCTTAGCGCTGCACTCTGATCTTTAGGCAAGCTTTATTTGTCAAAACATAAACAAAAAATCATGACTCAAAATAAGCTTGTGTGTGTGTGTGTGTGTGTGTGTGTGATTATAGTATATATTAAGGATGAGGTCCCCCCCCTTTTTGGTATGAGACACTGATCTACAGAGGAAGAATGACAGATTTTAAGTCATATTTGAAAGACTAAATCAATTGTCAAAACATTCTGTTGGGAAAGCAAATTCTCTACTTTCATTTTCTGAAATATTTCTTATTGATTTTTAACATATGTACAGAAAACTACAACTCAGTGAGTTTTCATAAGCTAAACCTTGTGTGTAACTGAGAGACAGCACTACGACCTCAGAGCCTCATTTGCACTGTTGTACCCCAGAGAGAGCCTGTCCTGACTTCTAGTATTTTTTTCTTATTTTCACATGCTATATATGCATGTATAAATGGAAATGGAATAATGTATACTTTAAGATCATTTTTGATCACTTAAGTATTATATATCAGTATCAGAAAAATGAAAATAGAAGTATAAGGTGAAAGAAAAATAATTCTAAAACACCATGATTTGTATGTTATGTCTGCTAATTTTTAATTTGGCAGGTCTTTTTAAATTATAAATGTGCACATATACAATCTATTCTATGAAACTGATTATTTCATATAACATTTTGAGGTTTTTCATAATAATAGAGAAACCTTAGGTATTTATGTTACAGCATTTTTGTCATTCTCTTAGCTTTATTTTACTTGTTGTCTCAACACTGATTTTTATTTTATATTTAACTGTTTCTAGTTTATTATTATTATTTTGCTTTGTAGTTGTAGATTTGTCTGTACATGCAGTGCTCCCAAAGGCAAGAAGAGGGTGTAAGTTACGGATGGTTGTAAGCCACCATGTGGGTACTAGGGACTGAAGCTAGGTCCTCTGGAAGAGCAGCAAGTGCTTTTAACTGCTGAATCATCACTTCAGCCCCCTGATTTTTACTTTCAAGCAGTGTGTACAATAGCCACAATAGCCCCTAGGATGAAAATGCCCTCTGGATCTTGGTAAGCAAAAATATGCTACCACAGTAATCATAAAGCTAAGGAGGAGGCACACATGACCTGAAGTAGGGTACCTCCAGGACTAGTTATGTAATGGACTTTATCATCACTGATGCTCACAAAGATCCTCAGTGTCCCGTTAAAGAGATTCTAAACTACTGATGAAATCTCAAGATAAATAAGCAGTAATGGTCAGAACCATGGGCTTGTCTGACAGGCAGGTATAGGATGTTAGGCATCTCTACCTTTTTGCTTTTTCTTCTTCCTTTCTAATAACCCTTATCAAAGTCTAGTCATAACTCATAAATGTACAATCTGATATATTTTCTAACACTGAAGAATTAACATATCCTATCCCTTTTAGGCCCTCTTCCTAGTTACTCAGCTTGCTTCCAGGGTTATAGCTTTCTATGCTTATAAGTTTTGCCATGAAGGAAAGGAAGTCATCTATAAATTATTGAAGTAGCAGGGTTGCAAACTTCAAAATAAACACATATTTAGTTGTGTGCTGGTTATAAAGTAATAAATGTCATTAGCATGAAATAGGCTAAAGAAAATAAAACCAGATTATAAATAAAATACCAAAAAGAAAAGGCTAATGCTTACAATATCTGTTACACCACATATACCACAATTAGAATTTTATTATTTTGTTATATTATTCATGCTAAGTCCATGTGATTAAAATTTTGTAACTAATAGGATTATATTATTTAAGTATTATAAGACACACCTTAGTTTAAATCAGAGTGCTTTTTTTAATGTTAAACTTTATGTGTATCAAATACAGAATTTTCCTTTTTGTTTTCTAGAATTCTGGAAGTGGAAATGGAGTTGATCTTTCAGTGCTAAATGAAGCTCGCAATATGGTGTCAGATCTTCTGATTGACCCAAGCCTTCCCCCACAAGTCATTTCTTCTCTGCGGAGTATCAGTAGCTTGATGGGTGCTTTCTCAGGCTCCTGTAGGCCAAAGATTAATCCTCTCACACCATTTCCAGGATTCTATCCCTGCTCTGAAGTAGAAGATCCAGTCGAGAAAGGAGATCGAAAATTCCACAAGGTTAAAATACAGTAATCATGCAGCCTATTTATCTCATTTAATGATTTGTTTTCATTAAAACATTCCTCTAATTGTTTTATAATACACAATTTCCTTTCCAAGGATCGGCTTCTTTTATATTCTGTCACGCTGTCTGTGACTTTACATAGATTTACAAAATAAAGTAATTCTGTGCTCATTTTTTTATTAATTTCTTACCAGTGCTGAGGGTCTTCTATATGCTAGGCAAATGTTATGCCTTTAGTAGTCTTTATTTTAAATAGCACTGCTGTACTTAGAAGTTACAATTTATATGCTAAGAACTATTTGATATCATTTTCGTAAGTAGAAAACATCAGGGAACTTAGCTCTAAGCTTATGTGACTAGCAAATCATGTCATTAATTTCTTTTCTTTTATAGAGTCCAGGAATTACACTTGAACCAAGAACAAATGACCATTATAATAATATATTATTATTACTTAATGATTTTAACAGATTTAAAACCTTGCCTCCCTTTACTCACTGATAGCTGGTTTTTCCATAATTAGATATGGAATTACTTTTTTGTTTTACTTAAAAAATAAGATTTATGTTAGATGCTGGTACATACAGAATATATTAACTTGATATATATTATGTTTGTTCATAATGCTATTATCTGTCACTGTATTGTGACGTCTTTACTGAGAGCTAAAATAATAAAGATTTAAAACTAGAAATATTTTAAGGATTATGGTATTCCAGTTACTTATACAGCTTAGAGCTAACCAAGAAGAGATAAAATTCCAATAAGTTAATTCTGTCAAATTGCACTAGTTATACAAAACCTAGATAAGGAAAATACAATTTTTTAAGGTCTTTTGATAATTTCATTTTCTCAGTTTTTAGCATTAGGGTTGAGAAGTATTGAAAAATTAAGCAAGATAGGGACTTGAAAACTATTGATTATCTGGGTCATAGAGAATTGATGATTTTACTTTTAAAAAGTTTAACAAATAGTGACCAGTATTCATTAGTGTTTACTTAATAATGGTATTGGCTCATGTGACATTTTTAGTATTCCAGATAAACACAAGCACGCAAAAGTAATGATAGTCATTAACTAATGAAATGATTCTAAAATATTCTTGAATTTTCACTCAGTATATTTCCTTTTTTATTTCCCAATGATATTTATTGATCTAGGATAGCAATTTTTTTTAAAGTCAGATATTCTTTAAAGTCGTAGGATATAGTGGTACTCTCCTGTAACTGCAGCTCTTGGAGGTGGAAGCCAGGGGACTAAGCTACAAACAGAAAATATACTACTCATAAAAGCCCCAATTGAAGTCATTATTATGCTGCTATATTTAGTGTGTAGAAAAGTTTTCTTGTACATTTAAAAAACATTTTAAAGATTATATTAATTTAACCATTAATAATTTAAAAAGTAACCAAGAACCCTGTAGGTTTTCCACATTAGGTATCATGTACTTTGGATACCTTTTCTGAAAATATAAAAAATAATGGTCATCCTGGGCCCTAACTTTGTCCTCTAAAGTTGATTTTTAGTGTTAGTCTTCCATACCCATTTTTAAGCTCCAAGTTTTTCTTTCTCTTGAAATGATGAGTAAAATGTTTAAAGGTGTAGTCATAAGAGTTCAGGAGCTTTTTTTAATAAGGAAAAAATAAATAGAGCAACAATATGGAAAGTGGAAGCTGGAAGTGGAAGTGAAATGTTGGAAGATTCTTAGAGTGAAATTTTGTTTTACCTGTACATATTATATTGATATTTTCATGTGTCCTTATACATAGCATATTAAAGGATGCTAATTTAGCTGTTTGAAATTGTTTGACAGGGACTGAGTAGTAGAACCAGTTTCCCAACTGCACAGCTCAGGAGGAGCTCTGGAGCATCAGCATTGCTGGGTAATGAGCACTGTTCAAAGTGGGACCGCAGCAGTGGCAAAAGGCCTCACCAAGAACTAGGCGCTTCAAGGTAAAATTCTGAGAGCCTTTTAAACCAAAAGCATCCATTTTGTTTTGGCAAATAAAACTTGAAATAGTTTTAAAATCAAGGAAGAGTTGTTGCAGTATTTTTAGGACAACATAGGTAGAAATTCTTAAAGATAGTGACACCTGAGAAGACCTAAAGGTAGAAACTGTACTGAAACTTCGAGCTGGTGTTTCAGTCCTTGTCTCTGTCAAAGAAGAAATGGAAAGATGAGATAAAGCAAAGATTCAAAGTTAATTATAAGACAGAGAAATACAACTCAAGGGATGAATTCATGCATGTTACTAGAGAGTAGCACTGTGGAATTTTGGTTAGCTTGATAGACATACTTTATTGGAGGGAAGTATTGCTTAAGGTATTGTTCGAAAGAGAGGAAAAATCAGGGAATTCCAGGGATGGTTGGAATATTTTGGGGGAATAGGCCTACTCCTTTTTCTGTTTTTATATGGGGTTTTCAAATGTGGGGCATGACATCAGATGCATGGTAGGAATAGGTTGTTTTGGGTTACCCCTTGTTTTCTTTTAAGCCTGTGTAACCCACCTTAGCAGTAATAGTTATAATCAAGAAACTTATTCTTAAAAAGAAGGCAACAGTCTCTCAAGACTTAGGTCAGCTGGGTACAGCAAATGCTGGAATCTTAAAAAGCATGTCTGTGTTTAGGCAGGTGTTCTCAGCCTTCCTAATCTGAAACTTTTAATAGTTTCTCATATTGTGGCACCTCCAGTTGTAAAATTATTTTCATTGCTACTTCATAACTGTAATTTTTCTACTGTTATAAATCATAACTAAATATCTGTGTTTTCTGATGGTCTTAGACGACCCCTGTAAAAGGTCATTCTAATTCACAGAGGGGTTGCGACACACAGGTTGAGAAACATTTGCTTAGGGATATTAAAATCAATTTAACATGTTGTGTTCCTGCCTTCCAGTCTCTTTTGCTGAGGCTCAGACCTAAAGGTCTGCCATATGCTAGGCAAGGTTTCTACTGATATGCTGGGGCGGCTTTCAAATATTGGAGGCAGTCACCAATCCATTGTGTAGGGTGCCAGGGTAGGTGAATCCACAGTTCCTGACTTGGAAAAGAAGAATATTCCTCAGACTTATTACAGTTGCTCATGTAAGGCAGCAAGAATGATCTACACCTGTTCTACCTTAAGCTGAGACTTCTTCATATTATATAATCTCCTAAGAACTGGCTTGAAATGAAACACTGCTAAATCAGAAATCACAGTTAAAAGGTGGCTTGGAAAATACAGGAACTGAAATTTTATGAGTATTATTAAATACCATTTTACCTGGTAACAAAGAATTCAATACTTTATCCTTTGAAAGCCATGAAAGATGGGAATCTCTTGTGTAGGTAGACACTTTTCAGTCAGTTACCTGGGTTAGTAGAATTGTAACGAATGGAGATTCCATGTTAAGCTACTATCTTACTGAGCAGGTGTCAAGCTAAACTTTTTTTGAGCTGTGTACAGTTAAACATTTGAAACAGTAGATGGCAGGATTAGAGCATAGCTGTTCATATGTTAAAATCGATATTAAGATTCATATGGGAGATACACTCATAATCATAATTCACATTCTTTTGTGATTCATTAGTTTGAATTTTATAATATTTGATCAAACTAATTCCTTTCTCATCGAACTTTAATATTTAGAACAGTAGATTGAATTATGAATAATTTATAGTACAGAAGAATGAGAAACAGTACAACTTTTGTCCTGAACTTAAACATGATTTTTTTTGTGCTTTTTGTTTTGTTTTAAATTAAAGTATGATGTGGGGAAATAGAAATAGGAAATAGGAAGTGAACTGAAGATTAAGTTTCTTTGCCATAGGAAGGAATCACAATCTTGGAAATATTTTGAGTTTAAAAAGCAAGAACAAGGGGGCTGGAGAGATGGTTTAGAGGTTCAGGGGTTCAGAGGTTCAGAGGCTGGTCTTCCAGAGGACCTGAGTTCAATTCCCAGCACCCACGTAGTAGCTTACAGCCATTTCTAATGGGATCTGATGTCCTCTTCTGGCATGCAGGCATGCAGGCATGCATGCATGGCATTCATCCATAAAATATAAATAAATAAAATTTTGAAAATGTTTTTAAAAAAGAACAGAAATAGTAGGTTTTGTTCTACTTCTCACATTTGCATTATATCAATATATTTTCAGTTAAAATGTGTGACATATTAAATTCATTTTTAAACTAGAAATATAGTTTAGAGAAATCTCAGTTAAGAAGTGTTCACGATGTAGATAGTTTCTCTGGTTTCAGTAAACTTATTGAAACAAACTCATATTTTTCACCAGAGATTTAGAAACTTGACCAGAAAAGTAATTGGTGCCGTGTGTGTCTCCTTTAAAGAGATGCACACCTTAAAGGTTAAATATTATTTTTCTTGTATGCAGAAGCTGGAATTTCTCAGTAATAATTTCCAAATGTACTTTACACATAGTTGGGATGAAACAGTGTGTTGGCTAGTATTATATAAGCTTGACACAGCCAGGGTTATCTGGGAAGAGGAACATCAGCTGAGAAAATGCTTCCATTAGGCATTTTAGGCAGACCAATTGGGCATTTTTTGATTAGTGATCAGTGTGGCAGGGCCCAGCTCACTCCTCCCCAAGTCAGTTTGGTTGTGGTGTTTAATCACAACAAGGAAACCTTAACTAAGCCAGTCAGGAATATATAAACAGCAACCACCCCATCCATGCTATACAAAATAAATTTATGCAGAACAAATATTTTATATCTGTACTGTCTAAATTGTGGCCTTTAGCTACATGTGAATATTGATCATTTGGGCTGTGTCTAATATGACTAATTGAATTTTAATTAAATATTAGAGAATTTTATTTAAACGAAGTCATATGAATACCAATGATACTTTTATCTAGAAATCTTTAGGGTTTTAGTAATAGCTTGTAAAACGTACACCAGTTCCGTTCTGTGCTCTCTACGCTACAGGAGCTAGGCTGAAAATTTAAAAACACAAACACAGATAGAGACAGGGAGATAGGGCCATGCGGCATCCTTGAGACAAGAATGCCAAGAATTCCCACTTTATTGTGCTCAGGGGCAGCTTATGTAGGCAGCTGGCCACACCCCAGCTCTTGGGATCGTTCACCTGCAGACTCATCAGAACCCACTCCCCTGCCATCAGAGTCTCCTGCTTAGAGCAGCTGAAGGCTGCTCAGAGCAGAGGAAAACAAGTTGTTTACAAGAAATTCTGAGTCTGGTGGTCCGCAGTACTGAACATATCCCCCTTTTTTTATATAATTAAACCAGGGTTTTGGATTGGCATGGGCATGGCACAAATATGATAGCAATAAGTTGGGAAATGCCCTAGCAAACATGCTCATTCTATGTATTCAGTGCTGGTACCAGCTTCCAGATAGTCACAGCAGCCATCTGTCTGATTGCAATTCCAGCCATGAAGGAGGAGGCTGCAGCAGGTGACAATAGCGGCCACCCGAGGTGATCCCAAAGTCTCACCCCAGGAAGCTCAGCATCAGTTGATTAGTGGCAGTTATAAAGCTGGTCTTCTGCCTCTGCCTCCTACAGAAAAGCCTGCTGCTTGCTGCAAACTCTTTGGCATGCAGAGCCAGGAACAGCCATGGCTCCTGGCACCGCCTCTGGGCCTCTCTGCAAGCGCTCACAGCAGTCGGTTGCCTCTCTCACAAAGCTGTGCCCCAGCCACTACCTCTCCACTTGCAGGGACTCCAGGAAGTAAGCTTGTGCTCAGGAATGGCTGATGGGACCCGAGCTCGGGCCTGCATGCCTGCATGCCACTTGTCAGGCTCACAATGGCGGACAGGCTCCCAAGCCCCACTTAAACAATCATTTAGGAAATTTGGGCATAGTTCTCTAAAATACTTCCTGCTGATTGGGGGTGCTGTATCTTTGGGGGTGCTCACAGCGACATTTCAGGGGGGGTTGGTGCATCAAACAACGCTAGCCTGGAATGAATCCACAGATTCTCATCTTTTGTGGAAACAAAAACAGAACCTCTTTTCCAAAGCAACAAATCCTTTGACCCATATTTTAAAGTCAAGATACCTTTCTTAGCAGTTCCCAGAATCAAATTTCTCCATTCAAAAAATTAACCACAATAATATATATAATCTAAATTCTCTGTGCACATTCCATCCTTTCGTGGCTTATAATCTGACTGTCTATACTCTGTCTCTTTAAAGACTTCCACAAACACACATAACATACATACCCATCTTTAATCCACCCTCTCCATTCCTGAGGGAGATCTCACTGAGGGCCTCTACTTGTAAAACTACACCAATTCTGTTCTGTGCTCTCCATGCTATGCGCTACAGAAACTAGGTTGAAAAATCTTAAGACACACGAACAGACAGAGTCAGACAGATGGGACCATAGTGACATCCTTGAGACAAGAATGCTAAGGACACCCCTTTATTGTGCTCAGGGGCAGCTCTTGAGATCGTTCACCTGCAGACTCATCAGAACCCACTCCCCTGCCATCAGGGTCTCGTGCTTAGAGTAGCTGCAGGCTGCTCAGAGCAGAGAAAAACAAGTTGTTTATAAGAAATTCAGAGTCTGGTGGTCTGCAGTCCCCAACAATAGCTCTGTGTTCACTCTAATATTGTTATAGTTCTCTTTTATCCTGGGGTTTTGGGTCTGGATTTGAATTCAACTTTATGTGTGATTATAGCTTCCCTGACTATGAATTTACATGATTATAGTTGTAAGCCTCTCTGGATATAACTGAAGCCAGACCTCTCATCCCTCAGCTGTCACTTTAAAAAATCTGTTATCATTGTTTGGCCTTTATTTTTTGGCATAATTCTTTCTTCTCCTGGCTTAGTGATTGTTTACAAAATTAATTTACCTAGAATACTTGGTGTTACCTTTGTACCCTCTACCTCATTCCACAGATAGGAGATAAATCTATCGTTGTAATGTTTCCCTCTATTTCATCTTCTCCTTTATCATTTGTCTATGCAGTTTCATAGTTTTGCTACAACTCTCTTGGGCTATTGAATTAGCCTCTCATAGACAATTTTTTATGTCCTTCATCAATTGTTTCATCTTCCTTAAGCAAAGTTTTGATTATATGGCTTTCTAATCATTAAGTCTTGGGATCCCTTACTGATACCTATAGAATGATTCTTGAGCTTGTAGTCTGGAAGTTGAAAGTCTATTGTTACCTTATGACAGATCTGCAGCCTTACTTGGAAAAGATGGATCTCCGTGGAGCAGTCTTTTAAAGAACAAGAGTAACAAGGGGCACTGGGTTAAGTTGGACTGAAAAACAGAACAGAAACAACAAAAATGTTGCTGACTAAAAAAAAAAAAAAGCATTGAAAATAATATAAGCTCTCTACATAAAAACAATAAGCATACAACTTTTTTAGACTTACTGAAGGTTTCTAATAACCATTTAATTTCCAGATAGCTCAATTATCAGAAAATGCTATCATCTGAGAAAAGCAGTTTTGTTCATTAAAGAAAAGCAATTGGTTTAGCTTGTGAATTTCCTTAACACCTATTTCCTGTTTTATGAAACTTTTTGCTTTCTAGCCATTCCCACCCATTAGTACTGAAGTCTTTCAATTACATTGAAGTTTGTTACACTAACACTGATCTTTAAAGACAGATGACTGCTTAACAATTTCCCTTTAGGAGTATGACATCCATGTTAGATTATGATGTTGATTCTGTGAAGAAAAATGCTCACTCAAAATTTCAGAGTAGACAAGATAAGTTATTTTGCTAATAACCTAAAGAGTTTATTACTTATTTGCCCTCCAAAGTCATTTGAACATTTTTATCAATTATTGTACTGGATCTGAGAAAGACACAGGCCCAAAAGGAACTCACAAATCAGTGAGAGAAATTCTAGGGTCTGGGGAATGGCTCATTGAATAAACTGCTTGGTGTACAAGCGTAAGGGCCTGAATTTGAATATCTAGCACCTATATAAATGCTGGATTGGCTGACTCAGAAGGACAAAGTGTTCCTGGATCATGCTGGTTAGCTAGACTAGCCCTATCAGCAAGCTCTGAGGGTAATTGTAAGACTGAGTGAGGTTGAGAACAATCAATGATGATTCCTTATATCAGGCTCAAGCCTTCTCATGCATGCTTTTACACATGCATGTGTATCTGCCTGTGAACACACACATGTGCTTATATACTTATGAACACACATATACAAATGCCCTCATACTACATAAACATTCAAAATATCTTTTAAGTATTAAAATTATGAACATTATGGGACCTTTTGTGATAGAAACATGAATAAATACCTCTGAGTTCAAAATTAGCTCTTTGTTGAGTAAATGGAGTTTGAAAGAGCTGGAAGGATGGAAGGAGCCTAGTGAGGGGCTTACTGAGAGCTGAGCCTGCAACACTAAAATGGAGAGAAAGTAGACGGAGAATGTAGTACTGAGGCCTGTTTAATTACTGTGAAGAGTTAGGCATACTTAGAACTATGAAGAAAAATAGCTGCTAAATAAATGTCTAACAGGAGTGGCATTTCTTGTCATTGAGGTCACATCTGGAGTCAGCCAATATAAAAAAGTAGGCCATTAAATATATAAAGAAGGAAGGTGCAGCATTTATATATTTCAGATACTTTGAAAAAGATACTATATATTGGGTTTTATTTATTATCTTAGTGTACTGTGAGAAACTATGAATAGTTTATTATCCATATTTAATTTCTTAGTGAAAACCCTAGAATCTATAGTAAATATTTCAGGTCTATAAAATGAGTGGGATAATGGTAGTGTCTGTGAGATATGGGAACAGAAAGTAAGGGAAAGCTTAACTTTAGGCCAGTGGTTCTCAGTGTGGGCCCTGGCTCAGCAAGCCTGCATCATCTAAAACCTTGTTAAAAACCATAATGCCTGGCCTTACCTGACCTGCCCAACACTTACCAAATTGGATGATACCAGAGCCTGTTTCAAGAAAACTTGCAGGTGGTAACTTACTTTAGGAATGATCAGTAAACTACACCTGTTGGGCTTAATCTGTTCCATAATCTGTTTTGAGGAAACTTACCCATGCCAGTTTATACTGTTGGTGGGTGTTTCTTTGCTACTGTGGCAGTACTTAGGAGTTGCATTAGAGACATTATAAAATGAAAAGTCATAAGCATTTATTATTTTGCCCTTTTAGTAGAAAGAGCTTTAGAAGTCTTTTGTCTGAATGTATAAGTACAAAATGGCTAATAGGTTTAGCAAGAGAAAAAAGAAAAAAAGGAATTTTTATGATCTAAAAATTCTTATCTTTTCTTTTTATTAGTCATGGGTGCCACCTGAATGGGCCTTTTAGTTCAAGTCTCCTGACAGTTCCAAAGCCAAGGTCCTCGTCTGTGTCACTGACTCACCATGTGGGTCTGAGAAGAGCTGGTAAGAAATAATCTTTTTTAAAAACAATGTAGGCTGTCAGTCCAGCTAGAGAAACTCGTTTTATCTGTTCAGGAAAGAAGCGAGGAAGCACTTCTCCCTGTATACCAAGGCTGAATGAATTTGTTGCTTGCAAACCTCACTGAAATTCTGCAAAGAAATTTTCTTAGATAGGATGAAAATAATTTACATCCCAATATGAAACTGCATAAATAAATGAAAAGCACCCTTTAGCCCAAGTAGGCAAGTATAAGGAAATCATTCATAAGTAACAGTAAATTTCTCATAGCATTTTATAATGCATGTATAATAATAGCAGAAAAGGGTACAGAGTGGGTAAATAGATGTAAACATGTAGAGTTCTAGACGTGACTGAAACAAGGAAAAGAGTTATGACTGCACACAGACTAACACTTCACAGATCCATATAATAGAGAAAAACTAGCGTTGCTGGTAGAGAGGTATGATTTTAAAAGCTGAACAATCCAAAGAATTCAGAAAAATAGAAGGAATGGTGAAAAATGAGTTTCAAAATAGGTTAAAGACCTAAACAGGAAAGATTTCATTTAAAAAGGGGGGAGGTGAATGGAGTTTTGTTCATGGAAAAAAAAAGGAGAACATACAATTTCAGTCATTAAAACTTATTACAAAGTAGTGGTAATTAAGAGAGTATGTTATTAACATAAATAAAGTCCAGTTTTGGGAAACAGAATTTAGAAATAAACCTTTACATTTATAGTCAGATTATTTTCAAAAGAGATGCCAAGATGACTTAAGAGTAGAATGAAGTATTTTCATTTCTGATGCTGCTTGAAGTGGCTATGTATATGCAAAAGAATGTATTTAGAGCCCTGCCTTCTCAAAAACTCTCTCAAGTTGTGTTTAAGAACTTTTATGATATGCTACCACAGTTGGAGAAGGTGTGGAGAAAAGGAACCCATAGTTACATAGTAGGGATGAAAATTGCCATAGCAGTCTGAAAACCTCAAAATTTATAGCTAGAAATATGTGAGCAGGAGTTCTTCTAAAGATAACCCAAAAGGAAATGGGTCTGCTGTGGTTGTGCCTGTGCTTCCATGTCCATTGCCGCATTATTAACAAGAACCAAGCTACGCAAACAACCTAATGTCAGTGAGTACATGAATACTTAAAGACGTGTGATAGACAGTCACCATATACCTGTGTTTCATTGGATCTTTAATTCCCACCAAAGTATTAGCTCTGTGTACCTCTCCTCAGGTAAACCTTCATCACTTCAACTCCATGAGTTCACCAAAGATTCTGCCAATAATTTGAGAGACATGCTAATTGGTCCTGAAGGATTTTTCCTCTTCATTTTATTTGTGTTATTATCTTTACTGTGTTCTAGGCTGGTTGAGTTGCAGAGATGTTAACGTTTTTCTCCATTGTGAAACTCAACACAACACATGTGTTTTCTGGATGAGCTGGAGTTCCTAGTTTATAATCTTTTAAAGGGGCCTGTCATTGTGCTGGTATAATTTCATCAACTTGCTTAATGTTGTTAAGAACTTTAGTTGTTCAATATTAAATGTTAGAAATTAGGAAAAATAGCTAATACTTTGTCATGTGGACCATCAACTTTTTTTTTTCTTGAAATCATGGGTCTTTCACAAAACGTAAAAATTAAGACCTATTTGTACTTGAAAAATTTATGCTGCACAGCCCACATATTTAAAGGAATTCTCAATATTTATCTACTATGTGTTCTTATGCCAGAGGCTGATAACTACTTATTGCTTTGTAGTAATTAATAATGACAAATACAACACCTACTTCTTAAATTCTTAGATTGCCTCAAAGCCCAGCATAGATAGAAATGTATTATTTAATTGAAATTTTTTTCTTTTAGCAGGCAAATGCTATTTATGAAAACTCAAAACACACATAGTAAATACATAATTATTTATATATCCTCTCTCTTAATTTTTAGGTGCTTTGCCCTGCCTGAGTCTTGTGAATTCTCCAAGCCATGTTCCAGTGTCTGCAGGCACTCTAACTAATCGATCACCCATAGACTTTCCTGATACTGCTGATTTCCTTTCAAAGCCAAGTATTATTTTGCAGAGATCACTGAGCAGTGTACCCAATGCAGCAGATATCTACCAGTGCCTTAGAAACCCTGATAGCAATCTGTGTAGCAGGTAAGTCCCCTAGCCTTCTTGTTTCTGTTTCAGTGTATAGGTTCTCTTGAAAGGTATTTGCTGTTTTCTGATTCTGTATTATAAATGAAGGCTAGATTAAGACTGTATCCCCTATATTTAACCTAGTAATTTTTTATTATGATTAAACGTTTTTCTCAGTTCAGTGCTATTAGTTTCCAGATAAATAATCTCCTTCTATGGTAAAATCCAGTTATATTCTATTCCGTATAACATTTTAGTAAACAGAATTATTTGATATTCATTACTTAGTGCTTATTTTGCAGTCCTTTATTGATTTAGTATTCTTTTTTGTCTCCAATAGAAATGCAGGTTTTTCTTAGACCCTAATGTTGATTTTCAAAAACTTATTTCCTTTAAAAACACAAAGGAGCTTCCTAGAATAAAATCATTTAGGTTTATTCACAGATTAGTATATTAGGATATGTTACAGTTGGGATCTTATTTAAAAATTAGGCAGATCCCCTAATTATATTCAGGTAAAAAAACTTTATTTATTGTATACATTTATCTATTTTATTCTATAAGCTGTGGACATCAAATATTCAAATATGTTTCAACATGTGAACCCGAAGGTACAGATCATCACAGTGGAAAATCAGGTGAGATTGCATCAATCATATGTATTTAAGTTCAAGGATACAGTGGTTTTTAAGTTTCACGTACCTAATTTTACGTTTCTGGATTTTTGTTTTTCATGGTGCTGGGGATGAAACTCAGAGAGTTGCGTTGTGCTGAGTGAATACTCGACACTGAGCACATCCCAGGTCACATTTCTCCATCTGCACAGTGGAGAAGAGTACAGCATTTTTACTTATTCTTCAGGAACTCCTAAAATGACAGTGACAGATAGTGGGCACAATTTGAAAAGCAAGAAATGTGTTGTATAGATGAATATAGTCTTTGTTTATGGCTAGTATTGATACTAGTGAAATTAGTCATGTTGAAACTTGCACTACAGAGTTGACGTTTGAAAGGGATTACATAACTTCAGACAAGAATGCAGTTGATGAAATTTTATCTATTCCATAACTTTTTAAAAAAAATTATCATAGAAGGTATGAACTCTAGAAGGCAAAAGGGATCACAAAGAAATAGGCTCTTATCAATTTCTTCTGGACTATAAAGTTTATTTTTTGTTTGTTTTGTTTTTGTGTGTGTGTTTTGTTTTTTCAAGACAGGACGTTGCTGTAGCTTTGGATCCTGTCCTGGTACTTGCTCTGTAGACCAGGCTGGCCTCGAACTCACAGAGATCCACCTGCCTCTGCCTCTAGAGTATTGTGATTAAAGGCATGCACCACCACCGCTTGGCTTAAAATTTACTTTTAAAGTATATGACTTGACAGTTTTTAAATTATTTTTTTTATTTAATTTGCATTTTATAAGGTTGTTTAGAAGCAAAAGTGAACTGTGACTAATCCTTCAAACAGTCTTCCAAAAGCAGAGGTAAAACCTCCCAGCTTACTCTTAGACTTATATTTCTTGAACATCACATCCACACGGAATCATTACAATAGGCAATGAAGTGTTTTCTCTTACGTACATAGGCATAAAAATTCTTAACAAAATTCTATCAAACTAAATTTAGCAATGTAAAAATGTCCCCCCATGGTCAACTGGTATTTCAAAAATGAAAGAATCATGGGACAGCCATAGGTTAGTCATATACACCAAAGTATTGAAATACAGAGGAACAAAAGAATCATATGATGTACTCAAGAGATAGAGAAAAAGAAAAATTAAAAACTTTTTGTGGTTAAAACTAAGCTTGTAATAAATAGGCAGTTATGCTTTTAAAATGAATGTTTTATTTGGAAAAGTAGTATTTTACAAACAATAGTATTTTCTGATCCTAAACTAATAAGGTTGCTATTCAGTATGTTAGGCACAGAATTCACTAATTTTTAAATCGCTTACTATGTTTGACATCTGACATGTTGGGTTAGTTACTATCAACATTTTGTAGGGAACTTGACATTAAGTATAAACAACAGGCTTTAAACCTCCTTCTAAAGTTTAACTTCATGAGTATTTTTAAAACTTTTTTCCTCTCTATGAGATATAGTATCTCTCTAAATTGCCCATGTTGGCCTCAGCTTAGTGACCAGCCTTTCTGTTTGCTGGTACAGGCATAGGACGCTGCCGGGCTCAGTGAGGGCACTTCAGAACTCAGAAGAGTGCCTATAACTCTAGCACTTGGGAGAGTGAAACATGAGGCTTGCTGTGAGTTCAAGGCCCAGCTAGAGATACATATTAACAATTCTAGGCCAGCTGGTGCTACAAAGTGAGACATACACACCCAACACACACAAACAGGCAAACCCAAGCCCAAACAAACAGAAAATCTAGTTTCGCTTTTAAAACAACCAGGCCTATAGTGTGGATGAGGTGAGGGATTGCTAATTGAGGTGAGACTGGGCAGTTTAGTGAGAAGCTATCTTAGTAAATAAACAGAACAAAAGATTTCCAGTCCTATGTATTGAAGAGCACAAAAATCGTGAGTTTAAAGCTCGATGAATTTTTTACATTGTGTAATCTGTATCCAGATTTAGAAACTAAATGTTTATCTTAAAATTTCCCTTTATGCACCCTTGAAGCTGTACCCCTAAGGTAACAATTTCCCTGTCTTTCAGTGCTCATGTGTACCACTCATGCATATCATTAATTTTTTAAAAAAAATTTATTGTGTGTTTGTGAATAATGACAGGTTGGGGGTAGGGAGACTTTCATATCATGGTGTGCATGTGGGGATCAGACTGCTTTGTGGAGTCAGTTCTCTCTTTCCACCTTCATCTGGGTTCCAGGATTGAACTCAGGTTGCCAGGCTGTGTCGCAGTCACCTTGACTGGCATTGCCACCTCTCTGGCCCAAATACGAGTTTTGAGACTTTTAAAAAGGACATCTCATAAGGATAGAATAACAGAGTATGGATTTCCCCCCTGCCTTTCTTCATTGATCATTTTATGTTTAAGAATTCACTCGCATTGTATATAATTACATTTATTCTTGTTACTTACTAGTGTATGAGTCCATCATAGGAAAACTACCTGTTTACAGTATTATAAATACTGGTTATCTACTGGAGTTACTCTGTTTTTCCATGGAACTTGAGAAAAAGAATATTATTAATCAAAAAAGAAGAGAAATAACTTGAAGTTTTACATGTTGCTTAATTGCATTGACATATAGTTAAGAATTTTGAATTTTTGTATCTGAGTCTCATATGAGGATTGTTTATACCAAATTGTCAAGAGGTGTCTGTTGATAGGGACTGGCCTTTTCTTATGCTCGCTTTTATAAAGCTATCTGGCCCTTTCTGTCATTCATGAATAGATATGTGAACTGAGTCCCAGATGTGGAGTGCTTGTGCTGTCTGAGCATAAGACCCTACACAGAGTCAGCAGTCTAGAACTTGATGGTGTGAATAAATGTTTTAAACTGAGTGACATTGTGCTTCACTCTGTCAGAATAGTTTTAAATAAGTGACCAGTTTTTGTAATAAACCTCCATATTTAAGACACTTTTTGTTTCTATTTATTGCTATGTATGCTTTTTGAAAGGTGAAGAAGATAACACTGTTTTCTCAAAAGAACCATTCAACATTGTGGAAACTCAAGAAGAAACAGTGAAGAAAGACCGCAGGGAATTATTGTTGGAAGGTGATAGTCACCCCGTGGAAGAGGCACAGCAACCAAATGTAAAGAATAAGCTTTCAGTATCATTATGTTAAGGTGAAATATGATATGAGTTAGTACTGGCTTCATTATTTTTACACAGAACATAATTAGCAATGTAATGGAATTTTAATTTTTCACTGAGAAGTCACAATTACTGAAATAGTCTATCATCTGGGAACAACGAAGATTAACTTTTGTGTGAATGTTTAGTTTTTTAGTAGATATATTTCATTCTGTTATTGCTAAATTGTGTTTAAATGCAGAGACCATATGTGTAGTCATTAAAAAACAAAGAATAATTATTTTCATGGGCTTATAATTTGGCTCAGTTGGCACAGGTGCTTGCTGACAAGCCTGATGACCTGAGTTTGATCCCTGGATCCACATAATGGAAGGAGAGAAAAATTAATCTCTGACTTTTTCATACACAAAAGTACTGCACGTGTGAATGCACACACACAAAATATACAAAATAGAACAGTTACTTCTAGTGGTACCGTTTTCCTAAGTTCAGTGTGAAGTTTGTGGGACAAGATCCCGTTCATGTACTTGGGATACTATCCTAGTAAAAATAACTGTAGTGAGACAAGGTTTTTTTTTCCCATTATACTTTGCTGCATATAATTTCTAAAATGAAAATAATGGATTTTAGATTTACATAGTCATTTGGAAATAAAATGCTTACTTATATAACTAAAGTATCATCAGCCTTCTGTTGCTAAGAAGATGTGCTTAAAGTTTTCTCGAGATGGCTTTTAACAAATAGATAAAATAGAAGGCAAGATAAAAGAATATTTGAAAAAAAACACTACAGAAAAGAAGGCTAACTGTTAATATTCAGTTCTAAGCATTCTCTCTTAGATGTTAGAAATATGTGTGCTCACATACATAAGATACAATAATAGTCCTTTAAAAAGTGCGAGGCCAGCCTGGTCTACAAGAGCTAGTTCCAGGACGGGTTCTAAAGCTACAGAGAACCCTGTCTCGAAAAGCAAACAAACAAACAACAAACAAAAAGCTTTTATATTGACTAATATATTAAAATGATAATATTTTAGATATATTGGTTTGAATAAAATAAATGACTTACGTTCACTAAAAACCAAATATCTGTAAAAGATAAAGTTGTTTTTTCTCCTGTGTTTAGATTGACCAGGAAGTGCTACTGGACCCGATGTTAGTAGAAGATTATGACTTGTTAATAGAGAAGATGAGCAGCTGGAATTTTCAGATTTTTGAGCTTGTAGAAAAGATGGGAGAAAAATCAGGAAGAATTCTCAGTCAGGTTTGTCTTCATATCTCTATTATTGTAATTTTTTCTCGTACGTTTATAAAAGCAAAATCTCAATCTTGATACTAGTTTAAGTACAGATTCAGAAATGGCATTGTCATTAAATTTATCTTTCAAGTAGCCCTCAAAACATGCAGATAAGTATACAGATATACATTTGTGTTATATATTATTATAAGTATATAAAAATTCATGTATGAAAATCATTGATTTGACTCTACTAATAGATTTAATTTAGGCTAGCATAGTAATAAAGATTTACTTTTTCTTGACTCTTAAGGTTTGAAAGGACCTGAAAGATGATTTAGTTCTAACTAACTACTGAAATGCAAACTTCATTTTTTTATCTGCCCTCCCTCTTCAGACCTTGGCTGAGTAGTTCATCTCATAAATGAACCAAGAGTCAGAGTTCACTCAATCAGTCTTTGTATTGTTTGGCCTTCCTAATGTAATGATTTTCATTAATTCCTTTAATATCCTATCTGTGAAATCCAAAATTTAAAAGGATGCCTTGTGACAAATATGCGATCTTTCCATTGAATTCTTTAGGGCCAAAATTATGGGTTTTTTTTGCCTTTTTTAACACTTGAGAAAAAATTAGAATTTGCAATGTTTTTTAGTAAATTTGGAATAAAAAACTAAAGAGAAGTCAGCAAAATATTTTACTTGGGACATGATACATGTGATAAAATTTCTTTGCTTTTTCTTCCTTTTTATTGTTTGGTAAAAATAATTTTTGAGAAGTTTACAATAAACTAACTTAGAAATATTCTCTGAAGGCCGGGCGGTGGTGGCACACGCCTTTAATCCCAGCACTTGGGAGACAGAGGCAGGCGGATCTCTGTGAGTTCGAGGCCAGCCTGGTCTACAAGAGCTAGTTCCAGGACAGGCACCAAAAACTACAGAGAAACCCTGTCTCAAAAATCAAAAAAAAAAAAAAAAAAGAAATATGCACTGAGAGATTTGGAGAGATGGCTTAGTGATTAAGAATGTTTGCTGCTCTTCCAGAGGACCTGAGTTTGGATCCCAGTTCCCTTGTCAAATGGCTCATAACTGCTTGTAAAGTTAGCTCCAAGGGATCCCACAACCTCTTCTGTCCTCCACAAGAACCTTCGCATCACATATTTGACACCCTCCCGCCCCAACAAGTATAAATAAAAAATTATGATGGGCCTGGTGCCACAGTATGTGATTGCAGTTACTTGAGAGGCGGAGGCAGGAAAATCTCAAGTTCAAAGCCAGCCTAGACAACTTAGTGAGACTCTACTCTGAAAACCAAGATGGACTGTGTTCATCACTCAGTGAATAGAGTTCTTGCCTAGAATGTGGGAGCCTTAGGGTTCAATCCCAATGACACAAGAAAAATAAAATGTATGCATGGTTATATTCCTAAATATATCACAAACCAAACTACAGAGAGACATTCAGGTTTTTAAAGTGAGTTTCATTTTATTTTACATTTAGGTTATGTATACTTTATTTCAAGACACTGGTTTATTGGAAACCTTTAAAATTCCCACTCAAGAATTTATGAACTATTTTCGTGCATTAGAAAATGGCTACCGAGACATTCCCTGTGAGTATTGGCAATACCTGGTTAAGTTCTAATAACTTCTTGTCTTTCTCTTCAGATAAGCCTGTAAATAATTTTTGAAATGCACATTTGAGAAATTTTAAAATAGATATTTTAAAAGAATATTGTCTTATTACCTGGTGTTAAATGACTTATTAATTGTGATATATGTACTCTAAGCCTTCCTTCATATAAATTTATTTTATATAAAGTGGATTATAATATTGATACTCATTGATCCCCAGTTTTTTTCACTTAAATATTGTATACTACATACCATATCATTTTGTGTGTATGTATGTGTGTGGATGTGTACTTGTGTTGTGGGTGTGCACATACATGTGTAGGACAGGCTATCTGAGGTCTGCATTTCCCTGGATTTCATCAAGTAGCCCACTCTTACTGGCCAGTGAGTCCCAGGGATCTTCCTGTCTCTGCCTAGTCCAGCACCAGGTTAGCAAGTATGTACCACAGAGCTTGGCTTTTTTTTTAAATCTGATTTCTTGGGATCAAACTCAGAAAGGAAATATTTTACCAACTGAACCATTTCTTTCTTTTTTAATTTATAAAAGTTTATTAATTTATAAAAGTTTCCATTTCCGCCCCTCCTCCCAACACCCTCCCACTCCCCCCACTCCCCCTCCTCCTCCCTCTCCATCCCTAAGAGCAGTCAGGGTTTCCTGCCCTGTGGGAAGTTCAAGTTCCTCCCGCCTCCCTCCAGGTCCAGGAAGGGGAGGATCCAAACAGACTGGATCCCAAAAATCCAGTATATGCAGAGGAAACAAGTCCCAGTGTCATTGTCAATGGCTTTTCAGAAAGACCCCGTGCCAACCACATTCAGAGACTCTGGTTGGATCACGTGCTCGTTTAGTTCCAGTCCAACTGGCTTTGGTGAACTCTCATTAGATCAGTCCCCTTGTATCAGTGGGTGAACGCACTCCTCACGGTCCTGCCTTTCTTGTTCATGTTCTCCCTCCTTCTGCTCCTCATTTAGACCTTGGGGGCTCAGTCCAGTGCTCCAGTGTGGGTCTCTGTCTCAATCTCCATCCATCAACGGGTGAAGGTTCCCTCTGGTCTTGCCTTCTTTGCTCACGTTCTCTTTCCTTCTGCTTCTCGTTTGGACCTAGGGAGTTAAGTCCAGTGTTCCAATGTGGATCTCTCTCTATCTCCATCCATTGCCAGATGAAGGTTCTATGGTGATAAGCAAAATATTCATCAGTATGGTTATGGGCCAAGGCCGGTTCAGGCACCCTCTCCTCTGTCCAGAGAACAATCTGGGGATCTCTCCTTGGACCTGGGATCCCCTTTATAATCAAGTCTCTTGTAAACCCTAAAATGACTCCCTTAGTTGAGGTATATACTTCCCTGATCCCATATCCATCCTTCCTCCCTCCCCCCATCCCAATCCCCCGAGCTTTCCCCATTCCTCCCCCACTCCTTTCTCTCTAACCCTCTCCCCTTCCAACAACCTCCCCACCCCCCCATGCACCCGAGGTTGCCTGGCACTCTTGTCTACTTCCAATCTCCAAGGAGGATAACTACATGATTTTGTTCAGGTTCACCTTCTTATTTAGCTTCTCTAGGATCACGAATAAAAGGCTCAAAGACCTTTAATTATGGCTAGAATCCACATATGAGTGAATACATACCATATTCCTCTTTTTGGGTCTGGGTTACCTCACTCAGTAAAGCGTTTTCTATGTCCATCCATTTGCATGCAAAATTCAAGATGTCATTGTTTTTTACCGCTGAGTAAAACTCTAATGTATATATGTTCCACACCTTTTTTTAACCATTCTTCTATTGAGGGGCACCTAGGTTGTTTCCAGGTTCTGGCTATTACAAATAGTGCTGCTATGAACATAGTTGAACGAATGCTTTTGTGGTATGATAGGGCATCTCTTGGGTATATTCCCAAGAGTGGAATTGCTGGGTCTTGAGGGAGGTTGACTCCCAGTTTCCTGAGAAACCGCCACACTGATTTCCACAGTGGCTGCACAAGTTTGCATTCCCACCAACAATGGATGAGAGTTCCCCTCTCTCCACATCCTCTCCAGCATAGGCTATCATTGGTGTTTTTGACTTTAGCTAATCTGACCGGTGTAAAATGGTATCTCATAGTTGTCCTGATTTGCATTTCCCTGATCGCTAAGGATGTTGAGCATGACCTTAAGTGTCTTTTGGCCATTCGAAGTTCTTCTGTTGAGAATTCTCTGTTCAGATCAGCACCCCATTTTTTAATTGGGTTAATTAGAGTTCTAGTGTCTAGTTTCTTGAGTTCTTTATATATTTTGGAGATCAGGCCTTTGTCTGATGAGGGGCTGGTGAAGATCTTCTCCCAGTCCGAAGGTGGCCTTTTTGTCTTACTGATGGTGTCCTTTGCTTTACAGAAGTTTCTCAGTTTCAGGAGGTCCCATTTATTCATTGATTCTCTTATTGTCTGTGCTACTGGGGTTCTACCTAGGAAGTGGTTTCCTGTGCCTATGTCTTGTAGACTACTTCCCACTTTCTCTTCTATCTGGTTCAAAGTGGTCAGATTAATGTTGATGTCTTTAATCCATTTGGACTTGGTTTTTGTGCATGGTGATAGATATGGATCTACTTTCATTCTTCTACAGGTTGACATCCAGTTATGCCAGCACCATTTGTTAAAGATGCTTTGCTTCTTCCATTGCTTCCTTTAGCTCCCTTGTTGAAAATCAAGTGTTCATAGGTTTGTGGGTTAGTATCCGGGTCTTCTATTCGATTCCATAGGTCGACTTCTCTGTTCTTATGCCAGTACCAAGCTGTTTTCAATACTGTAGCTTTGTAATAGAGTTTGAAGTCAGGGATGGTTATACCTCCAGAAGTTCCTTTATTATATAAGATTGTTTTGGCTATCCTGGGTTTTTTGTTTTTCCATATAAAATTGATTATTATTCTCTCAAGATCTGTGAAGAAGTTTGATGGAATTTTGATGGGGATTGCATTGAATCTATAGATTGCTTTTGGTAGAATTGCCATTTTTACTATGTTGATCCTCCCAATCCAAGAGCAGGGGAGATCTTTCCATTTTCTGGTATTCTCCTCAATTTCTTTCTTCAAAGACTTAAAGTTCTTGTCAAATAGGTCTTTCACTTCCTTGGTCAGAGTTATCCCAAGATATTTTATGCTATTTGTGGCTATCGTGAAAGGTGAAGTTTCTCTGATTTCCCTCCCTGCTTCTTTATCCTTTGTGTTCTTTAGCCCAGTATACAATCTTGTATATCAATTTTTTGAGTCTTATATTTTTAAGTATTCATGAATGTTAAAACAACAATTTCAGAAAATTGTTCATTTAAAAATATTACCCATAATTTTCTATTTTAAACTGTGTTCTGACTTATGGAATGACTTTTAATTTTATACTGAATATGATTGGAATTACATGTTAGGAAATGTGTTTTTCTTTATGTATTAGACCTTTTTATAGTTCCCTTCATATGAACAGATTAGTAATTTTTTCCTAAATTAGTATAACTAATAATACTGCTTAATAGTTTAAAGTGAGCTACTCAAGCTTTAATTTTCATTTAAGCTTTATAGGAAACCTAAGAGATGAGTATTTCTCAGTTTTTGGAAAAAATAGGTATGCAGACTATATAACTGTTCAGTGAGCAAAACTATTTTTTTGTGTGTGTGTGTATGTGTGTGTGTGAATGAGCATGCCTGTGTGCACATAAAGAGACTAGAGGATGACTTTGGGTATCCTCTGTGTCACTGTCTTTCAGACAGGGTCTCTTACTGAACCTGTCTGTCTCTATGCTGGAGACCAGGCAAACTCTCACAATCCTGTCTTCTTAGCCGCCCCACCTGCACCAAAGTACTGGGATTATAGTTCACATACAGTTATGCCCACCTTATCACTTGGGGCCTGGGATCTGAACTCAGATCTTCATGCTTACATGAAGTGCTCTTACCCACTGGGCCATCTTTCCTGTTCCAAGAACTTTTCTATATTGTGTCTCCATAATCCAGATATACCATATGTTATAAAAGCCATGAAACAGAAATCTCAATAATTTTTCATACCTTTACGTTATCTTTGCCTTCCCTTTCTGTTCTTTGGACTTTTAATGTGTTTTTGTATTTTATCTGAAAACACTCATTTCTTTTAAAAAACAAACCCTTTTTAATATACTGAGATATCTTAAAAATAAAACAAAATACAATTATGGGAAATTCCTTTAATATGGAATATAGTATAACTAGAATTTTTCTCACTTTTCAAACATCTTATGCCAAACCTAATCAGAATGATTCTATAATAAAGTATTTTGGTAATTTCAGATCATAATCGTATACATGCCACAGATGTCCTACATGCTGTTTGGTATCTGACAACACGACCAATTCCTGGCTTACAGCAGAGCAACGATAATCATGAAGCAGAAACCGAAGCAGGTACTTATTCCTACAAATCTTTCTTTTAATTATTTAATTAGAAATAATAAAGCAAGCTGTCTTATGTAGTAGTCTTTAATCTCTAAAGTTTTTCTTTAAGTAAACTTTGGTACACATAAAAGATTGTATAAGTTACAATGTTTTACATGACATAAAAATTTTAACCTGTTACCATCTTAAAAACTAGATTTTGATCCAGAACTACTATATGCAACACATTCTTTTTTTACCATTCTACCAATATAACCATTATTATTTTAATATTACTACTATTAATAATAACCATTGGATATTTTGATACTTTTTGTTTCGGGTCTACTATGTATGTTTAAAATACACAGTAATACCAAACCAAAGGAAGCATTTAAATGATACTTTAAAACATTCACAAACATTGTAATTTAAGTTCCAAAAATTTAATACTGTCTTTCATCATAAATATCATTATTTAAATAAGCTCCATGTATTAAAAAGTGCCTTTATCTCTTATTTGAACTTACAAAAGAGTGAAATACTCTAGTAAACTACATGTACCAGAGTAGAGTTTATATGGAATACAAAATTTGCGCCTTCTGTAGTCTATTTTATACCTGTCTGTTACATTGGTGAGATAATGCTGAGTAGCTCCTCTGGACTAATAAGAAGTAATGAATGGGTGCTGGAGCGATAGCTCAGAAGTTAAGAGCACTTGCAGTTCTTCCAGCGAACCCAGGTTTATTTGCAACACTCCTGTTGGATGACAGCTTCAAGGGATCTAGGGAGCTAGGGGGTCTGAGCACCTATTGAGATTTTTGCAGCAAAATGATGGACAGCTGAAAATTTGAAAATCTGTACCTACAGGGATCTTTTGAGTTCTGATGGCAAACTTAACTACACCTGAATATTAAATCTTCACAGACACACACACACACACACACACACACACACACACACACACACACACTACAATCCTTTAACACTAAAACTGTGGATTTTATATGCTACCCAGTGTATGAAAACCATATGAAAAATTTTCCACTTGTGTAAGTTGCATTTCAAGACCAATCCATCAGTGCTTATGGTATTTTTTACAAATAGCTGTCCTTTCTGGAGCCTCTGTAGACCACCGAAAATCAAGCTATCTTTCTCAGATTGCTATTCTCCTTTTGGTAATAGTTCCTAGATTATTAATGTATTCCGGTGCATTTTGAAAACTGATCATGGGAACTAAGTTACAACATATTGTACTTAGTGCCCACTGATGATCGGCTTCCTTTATCCATACTTATGACTTCCTGGGAAAGTTTCTGGTACCAGCTAACTGAAGGAGGACCAAAAGGCCAGGCTTGCTGGTGAATCTTAGTCTGTGCCTTCTGAAAGTAGATGAATAGAGCTTTATAGGCTCGGACCGTGGAATCCGTGGGCTGGATAATAGGAAAAGTTAAAATTTACCAATGAAAAGTGTGTTAAGCAACAAGTCTTGCACACTTGGTCTAGAAAGAGAGACGTTTAAAGGAAAGGATCTGTACTCATTTTTAGTCAGTAGCTAACAGCTTTAGAAAGAAAAGGAGTAGAAATTTGTCCAGAAGGAGTTCTAGGGGTGTGTGTATAGAACTCAGTGGGCACTGAATGATGGATATTAGCTTTGTCGTGTCTTAGTTAGAGTTTACTATTACTGTGAAGAGACACCATGACCACTGCAACTGTTGTGAAGAAAACATTTAATTGGGGTGGCTTGCTTATAGTTTCAGAGGTGCAGTCCATTCTCATCATAATGGGGAACATGGCAGCCTGCAGGCAGGCATAGTACTGGAGCTGAGAGTGCTACATCTTGCAGGCAACAGGAAGTCAACTGACTGTCACACTGAGGGAAGCTGGAGAAAAAGAGACCTCAAAACCCACCCCCATTGTGACACACTTCCTTCAACAAGGCCATACCTCCTAATAGTATCACCCCTTTGGCGGCCATTTTCTTTCAAACCACCGCTTCTTCTCTATTTACATACACACACACAGACACGCATGCACGCATGCACGTGCACAACACACACACACTTACACAACCTAATTTTTGTAGAACCTTGACAAAGAAAATTACCTAACAGTATTTGCTGTGGCCGCTTTCAGTAATCAACTGAATGAAGTGCTGTCTTCCCGTGCTTATTATCATTCACGTGTGTCTTCCGTCATGGTGTGTGTGTCCGCCCCCGTCTACCCCAGTTACCATTCAGTAGGCTTAGAAATACAACACAAAGATAGTAGGAGTAAGGTATATGTATGGGCTCCAGGCAATTAATGAATTTTTATTTCATTTTGCTTTTTACATTTTTGTTGTTTATTTTTCATATTAACACAGTACCTACATACCAAAGATGGTCCTTGAACTCCCAAGTGCTGGCATGTATAGGCATCACAATTCTTAACTAACGTTTTAGTTTAATAGGGATATATTTTGCCATTTGATTTTTAAAACTTAAGAGGGAACCTATAATGAATATAATACAAGAAAATGTTCAAGCTATTGACTTGATATTTATAATTAGAGTCTTTTTAGTAGCAGTTTGCTTACTACATAATCCATGTCCATATATTCATTTTGGTTTTACAATTGTTTTTAGAAGTGTTAGAGTACAGTTTTCTAAAACTTAGTATAGAGTGAAAACAAAAACAGTATGAAAATAATGAACACTTTAAAATTACATAATTTAAAATTATTTAAAATATATTTTGCAATTTATTCAAATGCCTTTAGCAGAAATGATAGCCCGAACATGTAGACTTGGCTAATAAACAAAAGGGGCAGCAGATGAGGTGCTGAACCAGAAGCACTCTGAGGGAGACCATACTGTTTCTGCAGGAGGAGACAGGAGAGTGCTCCCTGAGAAGCTCTCAGTGTCTCAGGCCGTTTCATGTTCAGGCGTTTTGTTCTGTTCCATTGTAAAGAACTCTGTGGGAGGGAAAAGAAGGAAAAGAAATTGTAATCAAGGCAGCATATGGAATAATTTTTGAGGATGAGAGTTGAAAAGCAGTGTCTGTGTTGAGGAGCTTAGTGTAGTGATATATTAAATTTCTACATGTTATATTGTTTTTATAATCAAATTTTATTTTTAGGCTTTGTCCTGTTAGATCCTTTTCTATGTCTATTATTTATATTTAAAATTTTTGTTAATTTTTTATTGAATATATTTTGATCATATTCTTTCCCCTCCTCTAATTCCTTCTAGCTCCTCCTCACCTCCTCTCAAAAAATTGGGGAAAACAACAACAAAAAATAAATAAAAAACTTAAAAAAAGAAAATTAGACAAAAAATAGCAACCCCCCCCCCACACCTCAAAATATAGAATCTGTTTTGTGTTAGTTAGCTACCTTTGGGCATGGGGCCTGCCCTCAAGTGTGATTGATATACAGCCACTGACACGCCACTGGAGAAAATTGATTTTCCTTTTTCCAGGAGGTATCAGTTGCTTGGTCTTCTTGGTTAGGGATAGTATTTCGTGTCCACTTCCCCTTCTTGGTGCTAGGATTCTATATGACTACTATATTTAGCTCTTTAAAATAAATGTTTAGAAAATTTAGAGTTTCTACAAATTAATTAGCCTGAGCAAGAAAGCATCATCTTGGCACCAGAATTCTCTAATGGCCTGCAAGATAAACAATGGGAAAAGTAGATTCTTTAAGTCATCCGCGTCTATTTAAGTTCAACAAATTAGTACTGATTTGGGGAATTCCATCCTTAGCATAATTGTCAGGAAGTTACACCCTAATGCTGGTTTGCTGCTTCTTGTCATACAGATTCCGATGGTAGACTTGGTTCAGGACAGATTGCTTACATTTCTTCGAAGAGTTGCTCTATTCCAGATGAGAGTTATGGCTGCCTGTCTTCAAACATTCCCGCTTTAGAATTGATGGCTTTGTATGTGGCAGCTGCCATGCACGATTATGATCACCCAGGAAGAACAAATGCATTTCTAGTGGCGACAAATGCACCTCAGGTGGGAAAGAAATTTTTAGAAGCTTAAGAATAATTCTGAGAATTTGTATTTCCCATTGCAAATCTCTCCGTAGTCCATCCTTCCTGTGAGTCATGTTACCATTAGACTCTTCATTATAATTAATTCATGAAAACACATAATGATGAATGCTAAAGGAATTTGGGAAAATCAGTTTCTTCAGCTATAAAAAATAGTTTATAAAATAATTTCATGTTTCATTAATTCAAAATCTTAATAGAAATATTTTTGTCTTTTATCAAATCAGTAAAACTCTGGCTGGCTCTTTTTCCTTCTCATTTGGTCCA
Source organism: Myodes glareolus (assembly GCF_982192425.1). Classification (NCBI taxonomy): domain Eukaryota; kingdom Metazoa; phylum Chordata; class Mammalia; order Rodentia; family Cricetidae; genus Myodes; species Myodes glareolus. Next base: position 89,929,176 of record NC_142032.1, on the reverse strand, counting down.
TGGTGTAGCTAAAGTTAAAATGGCCAAGAATATCACTCAGGGTTATCTTCTTCCCATCTCTCTCCTAATATTTGTCTTGACAATGTGACCTTCAGTCTTTTATATATAAATTTATTAGTCTACTGAGAACTTTTCCTTGGGCTGGCGAGATGCCTTACCAGATAAAGATACCTCCCACCAAGCGTGACAACCTGAGTTTGATCTCTGAGATGCCTACCCATCTGATAGAAAAAGAGAAGCAAGTGCCACAACCTGGCCTCAGACCTCCACACATGTGCCATGGCATGCACATGTATCCCCAAACCCACATATACAGATATGCACATACAAATGAGATAAAAAGATCTATACTAATTTATTTTGGTGTAATTTTTTGTATGGAAGAAATATAGCTGATAAAGTATCAAATTCTGTTTGGGTCACTTCACAGTTTAAATCAAGTAGTATGAACTCCCAACATGAACAATGTACTACAATAACTTTAAACATGAGGTCCTGGAACTAAACATACCGCCTTTCGAAGAATTTAATATGATTTAAGATGTTGGTGTAGGAGATTGCTGCAATGTTGTATGTGTGTTTCTAACCATATGCCTTACATAGGAACTTGTTACTATTTCTGATGAATTTCCTGTCTTCACATTAGCATTCTGTTTTAACTTTAGTTCTTACCTTTCATTATTTGTAGCCATTTTCTGTTTATCTTTTTACTTATCTTCTTCAAGCAAGCAGGCCAACGGTTTTAAATGTAGGGGATAAATCCTTTTAATATCAAGTTGAATGATGTAGGTGTGTGTGTGTGTGTGTGTGTAACACACACACACACAGAGAGAGAGAGAGAGAGAGAGAGAGAGAGAGAGAGATGGATTAGGGGGAACATATAATTTATTTCTCTGTTGAGACTTAATTCATGGCTCATGTTTTCTATAGTCAGATTCTGATAACTTTAAATGTGATTATTGATATGTGTTTGCTTTATAAGTATTATTTGGGAGAAACTACCTACCCAGGGATACATATTTGCAGTTTACAAGGTCAGTGGTCACGTTGCTTTTGGACCTGTGGTGAGGAGTCTGTAGTGAAGCAAAACTCTTGTGTCAGGGCAATCAGCATGTGAAAAAATTGGAGACTGGCATACCACAGTCCTTTCCAAGGGCATGCTCAGTGACCTAAGTCTTGAATTTACCTCGAGGTAGGAGAAAGCTGCCTGGACAGATTGAGTTATTAATATGGGTCTCAGTACTCAGACTAAACAGTTCTCAATACAGAAGTGTAGTAGGTGGCACTTAGCTAGGAAACAGACCCCATTCACATCCCCAGAGTTTCTCCTCAGTCAGAGACTTGGCTCTTTACAGCACAATTCATTCTCATAGCAACAGGTGACGTGGTCTTTCCTCAGCCTGTTCTTAGTGTCCCCATGTATTTGAAGTTTCTAGTATGGAGATTATATATAGATTCTGTTCCTGATTCTGGTTTTTGCTTCCATTTTATTTCTCTTTAGTAATTTCCAAGGACAGTTTGCATAGTAAAGGAACTGGAAACTTACTTTTATTTTACTGCCCTGACTCTGAGAGATTTTAAAGCCAGCTAACTAGCTTCAGAAAATACTTGAACAGTATGTTAAAATGTTACTGTGTGTATGTGTGTGTGTGGGGGTGGGTGCATGTGGGGGATAGAGGACAAATTTCGGGATTTCCAACTGTGCGCTCCAGGGATTGAACTAGATTATGAGGCTTGTGTAATTAGCACTACCTGCTGAGCCATCTTACTGATCCATGAACAGTGTGTGTTTTAATGACCTGGGAGTTTCATTACTTCTTTCTGATATGATGGAACTATTTTGATAGCTTATCGATCTTCATTATAGTAAGCATGAATTTTTCAACACTGTTAAAGTTGTCCCCTTATGGAGTCTTTGGAGTAATGTCTTTTTAGGGGGATTTATGATGCTTAGAAGTCTCTGAAGATTGATGGGAGGCTTTTATGTGGGTCATAACAGCTTAGATCATTCCATTGCGTAATGTGATCACATGAGCATGCAGGTGTGCTTACATCTAGGCATTGATGTTCAGATAGCAGGTATAGGAATCATGCTCACGTATGTCTCACATGGTACTGTTCCCTCTGTTTTTGTGTCTTCCTTTCTGATTAGGCAGTAAGGACCAGAAAAACACAGAGTTTTGTTTCTGTTTCTTAATCCCTGACCTTTAACATAACTTGACATGGGCTTTTTAAAAAATAATAATAATAATGATAATTACTGCTGTAGTAGTTTTAAAAATGTTTTAGTTTTTAGAGATGGTAGAACCTTTAGAAATTTGATATTCTACTGGTTATGAATGTGCCTCAGTGTTTTCCACTGGTGTGAGGGTAGGGGAAAGCAAGCTCATACTGTTGAAACCAGGATATTTGTGGTCTTACCTATTTTATGCTTATTTCTCACTACTTAGAAACTGTGTCAGGAAGGGAATGCAGAGTCTGCCCTCAGACACAGGGATCGCTGGCTTATCCTGGGCCACTTCTTCCCCTTTAGTTAACTCTGTGTTGGCTACAAAATAGAGCTGTACCCCAACCCTGTTTTATATCCCAATGGATTTATTATCAAAAGCTTTACAAAATGAATGTTTACTTCAAAAGTACTTTTCCATCACCTGGGAGGAAGCATGATGTTGCAGAGTATTTGAGAACAGTCTTTTAGTTTAGATCTGATGGAAAGGTGAAGGAAAGGTGTCCTTAGCCTCTTTGCACTGCATTCTACTTATTTGTAAAACCATTACAACCTTTAATCATAGATATTAACATCCTGGAAACATGCCTCGTTTGTGGTAGGTACTCACTCTTCTGACCTGTTTTTGACATTAAGTTATTAAAGTTCCTATGTGTAAGATGCTTGTCTCATTTTTTTTATTCTTTTTAGGCAGTTTTATACAATGACAGATCTGTTCTAGAAAATCATCATGCTGCATCAGCTTGGAATCTTTATCTTTCTCGCCCAGAATACAATTTTTTGCTTAACCTTGATCATGTGGAATTCAAACGCTTTCGTTTTTTAGTCATAGAAGCCATCCTTGCCACAGATCTCAAGAAACATTTTGACTTCCTTGCTGAATTCAATGCCAAGGTTTGTTACGTAAAGTAGTGCCTGATTTTGAAAAGGGAAATTGTTGTTGTTAGTGTTATAGATGAAAGGTGCTTTTTGATATTAAGTTGGAATTACATTACACATGAAGTAAGAGTAAATAACAGATATAAAGAATTTTTATTATTATAGCACTATGCCTTAAAATACTGTGTTTGCTATGCTTTTTTTGACAAATAAATGAATTTTATTGTAGTTTTTTAAAAAAATTAACAAACCAATTATATCCAAAGTTTTTATAACAGAAGTTGAGTTTACTCAGTGCCTCGTGAGACATTTTATGAAATTAAAGTTGTATTTCTAAGAAGCCTCTTTTATATTAGTAATTTTCTACTGCTGACCTCGCTGAAGGGCAGTTTCTCTTTTCTTCTGTTTGACAAGGATTTCCTCATCCCCAAACTGGCATGTGTGTGTAGTCACTGTGCTGTGGATTGAGGAAGATCAGCTCACAGCGCCCCCTCAGAGAATTCATACTCCCTGTGCCAACTGGAATCACTAAACTTCTCTGACAACAATGATAGTGGCAGTGAGTTCCATGAAGCAAAAAAAGTTGAGGGCTATTGCTTTACTTTCTTGAGAGAATTATGCCCTGCCCCTCTATTGTTCTCTAGCAGGAAACTTCTGATTCCTCAGTTTTTATTTCCAAGAGGAAATAAAAAGCATACTAAATTTGCCTATCTAATAATGATAATTGCAGTTACTTAAACAATTAAGTAACTTAATTAAGTAAATTAAGTAAGTCAATTAAGTAAATTAATATTTACTTAGCCTTTATTATCAGCCAGGCACTCTTGTTTATTCATCTTTGTGGCAGTATTTGACAAAATTACCATCTCCATCACTTCTTTATAGAGGAAGAAATGGATTTGAATAGGTTAAATGCTGAATTAATATCCTTGTGAGTTAAGCTTTAGACCGTGGAGTATTTCTTTTTCTTTCTTTCTTTCTTTTTTTTTTGTTTTATTTCTTTTGATTTTTGAGACAGGGTTACTCTATGTAACTAACATTCCTGGCTGTCCTGGAACTCGCTCTGTATGTCAGGTTCGCCTCAAACTCACTGAGATCCGCATTCCTCTATCTCCCAAATACTGAAATTAAAGGAGTGTGCCACTGCTGACCAGCTAGAGTTAAGTTTCTAAGACTCGTGTCTTTGAACTGTATCTGCCTGGCAAAGCTAGAACTGATTTTTCCTTAGCTCTTTTAAGTGACCTTTCTTTAAGGTAGAAATAGCTACAATTCTTATGATTTATAGATTCATGTGTACATATATTTAATACACATACATACATATATATTATTCTCTGTGATAATTGCAAATAATGAAACCAAAGCTGATCATCTTTTAATAGAAAGTTATACTGTCTTTGAAACCAAATCTTAATACTATTTCAGTGGGACATTTTACCACGTAGAACTACATTACAGCAGATTCTGATTTTAAGGAAGCATTTCCTGAAATTTCTCCCTGTTCTTTGGACAGGAAACAATTTTATGGTAATTGGTAAAAAACAAACAAACATTGGAAACTTCTTGTGACTCAGAACCTGAAACGATGCTCTTTTGTTCAAAATAGGCCAATGATGTAAATAGTAATGGTATAGAATGGACCAGTGAAAACGATCGCCTCTTAGTCTGCCAGGTGTGCATCAAACTCGCAGATATAAACGGCCCAGCAAAAGCTCGGGATCTACATTTGAGATGGACAGAAGGCATCGTGAATGAATTTTATGAACAGGTAAGATGAAGCATGAGATTGGTGGGATTCTGAAGATCTGCCATATGAAGAAAGCACCTTTGGGAGCTTCAGTTGCTGCAGGAAGTGTACGAGTTGTCCTGAAAGAATTAAACATTGAGTGTACCCTGGCTCTTTGTGGTTTCTCAACTCTACCTTTGCTGCTAATTTTTTTTAAATTTTATTTTATGTGTATGGATATTTTGCCTGCATGTATGTCTGTGCACCATGTGTGTGCCTCGTGCCTATAGAGGACAGAAAAGGGCTTCAGATCCACTGGAATTGGAGTTACAGATGGTTGTGAGCTGCCATGTGGATGCTGACACTTGAACTCAGGTCCTCTGAAACAGCAGCTGGTGCTTTTAACAACTGAGTTAAACTACTGCTAACATTGTAGTAGCAAACAAAAATATATAGCTTATTACTTGCCTGGAATAAGGTGATTGTACTCTTAGCTGAATAGATAAGGACAGACTACAATTTTCAAGGTCACTTTCAAACTGAGAATCTATAACTTAAAACAGTTGATTCCAAATGAAGTAGTTTCCCCCCTCAAAATAATATTTTTATTAATTATTTGGGAATTTCATACAATAAATCCTGATCATACTCACTTCTCGTTCCTTCCAAGTTACCCTCCCACCTTATGCCACTCCACAAACAAAACAAACAAAACCCCCCCACCAAGTCCAATTTGTGTTGCTTTTCTACTCATAGGAGCATGGTCAAACTCCCAGTGTCCGGAAAACTGAGAATGAAAGACATTGAAGGCTTCTGAAACAACCCTCCCCCCAAAGAAACAGTCTAGATAGGACTGTATTGAAGAGAGTTCTTAAAAACTGATAAAGATGCTGAAATATAGCATAACTCTTCATGGTTGATCCCTTCTGATGAGGATTGAGGAAGGACCAAATGACGTAGTTCTTAAGTTATTTTATAGTCTTCTCAGAACATATTTAACCATCTAAAGACACTTTCAAGTCTGTTGTAGAAAGACTGTCTTTGCATTGGAAGCATCCATGGGATAAAACTTGACAGAAAATAAAGGATAGAAGTGAAATCAAAGTAGATACTCAGTTGTTTTCAAAGACTTGAATTATAAACGTGCTACTTTTTTTTATATCTTTAAAAATCTTGACTTTAAAAGATTTTTACCCATTTGCAGAATCTGTGCTATTTGCGGGTGGGGGTGGGCGGGTTGTTCCCCATAATGTAGGTGAAAACTGATTTTCCTACAAGCTTCAAGTTTCATTATCTTGAAAATATCAAATAGCACCCACTTATACCTCTATTTCTTTGGAGTCCTTTACCCTAATAGCCATAAGTATTGAAGATATTTACATAGTTAGAGCTTCTGTGTGTAAGAAAATAGGAGTAATAAAACTGAGTCTGTCTGATCATGCGCACTGACCCCATGCTGTATTATAAGAGGTACAATGTCTTTTACCTACGTTTAGAGTTATATAATACCATACTGTGTAACCTGTTATTGAAACTGCAAATTACATTATAATTTTAAATTAAGTAAATATAGCCATAAATATAGTAATATAAGTAAATATAGTAATATATTAATATGTTATATTATATCCAATATATTATATTACATATATTACTTAATATTACATGATATGATTATATAGTCGTAAATTAATATATAATGTGTTACATATTATATATCATGATATGATATATTGCATATATATTACATATAGTAATATAAGTAAATATAGTCATAAATTAAGTAAATATAGTCACTCCAAATCAAATAATCTTGCTTTAATGTATTAGTTATAAACTATTAATTGTTGATATGGAATGTTGCAGGTTAATAGTAAAATTGTTAGTATTTACTTAAAAAATATGTATATATACATACATACATATATATCTATCTTCCCTGTCAGTTGTTCTAGTTTGTATAAACAGAATATCAGAATCCAGTTTTGTTTAAAATTTCTCAAATGGAGAAAAGACAAAATAACATTTTTTTTCTTGTACTGGTAGTTGATACAGGTCTCAGGAACCCCTGTTAAACATGTGCCCATCAAGCCATACTCCATCCTAACAATAATCACAGTCATTAGTGTTTTGTGTAAAGATTATTTTGATGTAGACTGTGTTTTTAAAACCTCAAGATTCTGGGTGTGGTAGTGCACACCTTTAATACCAGCATTTGGGAGGTAGAGGCAGACAGATCTCTTCGAGTTCAAGGCCAGCCTGATCTAGAGAGTGAGGTCCCAGACAGCCAGAGATATGTAGAGAGATCCTGTCTCAAAGCACCAAAAAGAAAGAAAAGAAAAAACTGCAAGATAATTTTAACAGTAAACCTTAATGGTTGTACTTTTGGTAGTTAAATGTAATTTTTTTTTTTGAAATGCTCAGGGAGATGAAGAAGCAACCCTTGGTCTGCCTATTAGTCCCTTTATGGATCGTTCTTCTCCTCAACTAGCAAAACTCCAAGAATCTTTTATCACTCACATTGTGGGGCCCCTGTGCAACTCCTATGATGCTGCTGGCTTGCTGCCTGGTCAGTGGATACAAGCAGAAGAGGATGATGATACTGAAAGTGATGGTGATGATGATGATGGTGAAGCATTAGATTCAGATGATGAAGAAACAGAAGACAATCTAAATCCCAGTAAGAATGGAAGGAAACTATATTTTCTTTAATGTTATTAACTACAAATATTCTTTAATTTGGATTTAGATTTTTGCATCTGCGGTACAGATATGTTAACTTCTGTCAGAGTGTTCAGATTCAGTAGTCAGGCTTTGGATAACTGCCGTGTGCTACTTCTATAGCACAACGGGGACTCTTAATTATGCTGTCCTCCAGCAGCTGCTCACCTGACCTTCTCTGAAGTGAGTCCTAGCAGTTAGACTCCTCGTCTCATTCTCTTCGAGTATCTGAACAGCGGGGAGCACCACTTCAACGAATCAAAACAGTGGGGAGAAAAGGAGAATAAGCCCCTGGCTCTGAGAGAAGAACCAAGGTTTTGATATTAAGAATGAGTCATATAGCAACATATTTTTCTGAAAAAGACATTTAGTGGAAAATTTTTTAAAAATTGTCTTTGAAACTTAATGAAATTTCACTTCATGTTTATTTTAAAGTAAGATTTAAATTACATCTACTGGGCACTTTTTTCCTAGTATACTAAGAATCAGAACTATAACACAATGAGAGTTGTGCTTTTATCTCTTGGAGGTACTTCTCTGTAGATGCTGTCCTCCAACCAGTGCTCTTCCTGCTTCAGACACAAATGCCTTGTGTTTAGGGCTAGTAAAGCAGAGAATAACCTTATGCCAACTTGGGGTTAGTTGACTGGTTTTTCAGAATATGTAATATTCACCGGAATAGTAGCAATTACTTTTAGTTTACTGCATTAAAACATTACAAAGTTGAATTTTAACTTTGGATTGTTAAGATTTTCATCTTAGATTTCAGCACTATACTCCCTCCAACCCAGTATTCTCTGGACCTCATCTGTTAGTTTCTATACAGAACAACCACTGTCACTCACAGCTTTGTTTGTCTGTTGTTCTGTTAGGATGTAAGCTCCATAGTGTGGATAATTTTTTTTCTTACTGTTCACATTTATAGCCTTAGAGCTTGCAAAACTACTTAGACTAGAGTGGACTCTTAGGCATTTGTGGAATGAGCGATTGAATTTTATTTGCTTTGATATAAATGTCTGTTTTCAATTTCACAGAACCCCAGAGAAGGAAAGGCAGGCGGCGGATATTTTGTCAGCTAATGCACCACCTCACTGAAAACCACAAGATATGGAAGGAAATCATAGAAGAAGAAGAAAGGCGTAAAGCAGAGGGGAACAAACTGCAGGTGGAGAGTACCTCCTTACCTCAAGCAGATGAGATTCAGGTCATTGAAGAAGCAGATGAAGAGGAAGAGCAAATGTTTGAATAGAAGAAAGCTTGTTTTGAAGAAGCCTGGGGTCTGGTGCCCGGGGTTAGCAGTCATTAACTGACCATTCCCATGTGGACAGGCCTTAATACTGTGAGAGAATCCTTGCTGCCCTGGCAGTTCTCACTCCTAAGCACTTTGATCACAAACTAGAGTTGGCTGCAGCTGACATGTGTTGCAAAGCCTTTCCTCCAAGCCTTCACTGGGTGTAAACAGTTGGTCATGATGCTGCTTTGCTGGGCAGTCTGCTCTTTACTTTTCATGGCGAGGGAAGGCTAAAACGGGAAATTCAAGAGACTTCAGCTTTCGAAGTGGCCATAATGCTTTTTATGAAAACAGGATTCATCTTGTATTTCCAAATATATCTTCTATGTCTTTGTTTTGGGGTCGAGAAAACAAACCTCTGCCTAATACAAAAAGGAATTTATTGTGGTCTTTCTGAGTGATTTCTGCTCATGGCAGTACACTGTTCAATGTGGTTCTCCCAGCTTCATCCATGAAGGACTGAGGACCTTTGTTATACTTAACAAAATCCAGGTGCATCAATTTCTGATGCTTTTTATTGTTGTGTATAATCTACTTGTGTGTTTTACTTCTGCCTAAAGTATTCAGGTTTGCTGTGGACATCAGAAGTCTGAATTCTAGTCTTACTGATTTTGTTCCATGGTTGAATTTTAAAGGTGTTTAACAATGAAGGAACTTCATTCTTTAGTCAAAACTGTTCTTATTTTTATTTTTGCTCAGGATAAGTAATTTTAAATATTTAGTTATTATAAACATGGCATAGATTTGCCAGGAAAAAAACCATTTTCCTAATATTGATGTTACCTTTTATAAAATGAGCAACATTTTAATTAAAGCCAAGAGAAAGGAGATAATCTTGGGCCTTAGTGCAAAATCAAATGAAACCAGTCCCATCAAAGACCTTGCCTAAATAATTGGTTATCTTTAGATATGTGTCTTAGGTGTCTTGTAGCCTTAGGTGTCTGGTTATAGAAAAATTGGTATTTTTCTTTTGTTAATTTCTTTCTGATCCAAGAAAACACGACAGAGATGACTCATCACTATGTAATAATATTAGAGCTCCACAGAAAACTGAATTCTTAGGTGAAGTAAATGATGGGAATACATGCTTAATTTTTACATAAAAACTATAAATAGTTCAATAAATAATTCCATACAAATGCATATAAATACCTTACTAAGAAAACAGACCACATTTATAATGTTTACATAACCTCATTAGAAAGTGGCTATGTGCCCTAGTTGTGAAAAATTATTGAAATTATACAAAGCAACCAAATTATACCAAGATGGTAAAATGTTTTCTCATTACTCTTGAAGACTGTACAATATTTTGGAGCCATTCAACTTGATACATAGTTAACTGTCAGTTTCCATAGTAGTTCCTATAGATTGTGATGCTGGAGTTTCCTGCCTACCTAAGGTATTTGGGTTGTCTACAAGGCTGCAGTTAAAGATCTGTTGAGTACTGGGGTTTTTGATCCCGTAGATATCATATTTAATGAATCACTACACTTTATTTATTAAACATGTTGAGTGTTGAGTTCCTTCCTGTCACTTTTACTACCACACCCACATTTGTAAATTGGTTCCACCATATATTACTGAGTAATAAAACTTTAACTGATAATATATTGAATTTGCGTTTATATACATTCTGTGTGTATATTCCTCTAAAATATATTTTATGTCCTATGCAAATGTATTTATTCTGTTGCTTCCTTTCTTACAGAAAACAGTATACATGTGTGTTTAAGTTCATACATGTACAGGCATGTATTATGAGAAACAAGTCTCTAAATATTGTTACTTACATTTTTTATTGGAGTAATTTAGTTTTAAATTCTGTTTTGAAAGAAGTACATTTTACTTTTACTAAAAATGTTACTAGAAACTCATTTGAAAATAGTTCTTAAATTATTTAATCCTTGCTTAGTAAACTAAATCAAAAAATCCCCCCCAAATTAAAATTATTGAAATTACCCATGTAAAATTTTAAGTATTGTGATTGAAAGTCATTAATGTGACAATATATCAAAAAATATACATGCTCCTGCTAGGTGGAGTCCTACTTGAGGAATTGTCTTAAGCCTTATAAGTCTTGTGTGCGGTATGCTGAGGATAGAACCCAGGGCTGCTTGTCTGCTGTGTGATCACTCTGCTATTCTACAGTACCTCCAGTTCATAGTTCTTATTTTGCTTACTATAGGATCAGATTAATTTTTATTAGGATTTTATCACAAATCTGCTCTGTAAATTATTGTTATAAATATATAACTGAAATATCTATGTGCTTTCTAACATATTTTTTTTCTCCATAGAAACCTATTTTTGTCATTGTTATTTATTTGATTATTTGAAAGCTGTTTCCAGCTACTCTTACCTACTTTCCTCTTGGTATTGACCTTACCTGCTTATTTTTTACAAAAGTCTGGCATTACTTAAGTAATCAAAAATTCTCTCTCTGAATTATAACTCATAGAAACAAACTTTACAAAAGAGGTAAGTAGAGCCAGTTGGCTCCTTTATTATAATTGCTGGGCCACTATGAACAGCTCTTAAATGCTTGTGGGTTAGCAGAGATAGGTAGGTCAGGAATGAAGTGGTTCTCTGGGGAAGGGAATGTTTTACACAGAGCACCGAAGAATTCAGTTAGTTTTGATATGATTGGAGTAGAAGAGAAACAACCACAAACAGAGGCCAGGATAGGGGAAATCATCTCCACATTGGACAAGCCAAGAGTTTTATGCTGACTGGAGTAGAGGGGAAGAAGAGGGACTGATTAGTGAGAGAGGGTGGTTAACAGTCTCTTCTAAAGCATGGTATGGCATTTAAGTTCCACTCTTTTAAGGAAATAAGAACCAGAGGACTTTTGATCTGAATGAAATAATTTTTTATATGGGGATCATTATCACACGATTTTGAATTGTTAAAAAGTTGTGGGTGATCATTGTTGGGTTTGAACTTCTGCCCTCAGCCCCAACAGACAAGACAGCTAAAACTTGTCAGTGCTATATAATCAGACTGAAACTTCAAGAGAATAGAGTCCCAACTTCTGTTTTGCTGAAAAACAGATTTTAGTCTGAGTGAATTGAGCACAGTAAGGAAGTCTCTCGTGTTTTCACCTAGAACAAAACAAAAGGAAAAACTAACCCTGTTAATCAATGCTTTTCAATTGTTCTCTTTCCGTATTCCCACCGTACAAAAAACCCATTTGCCACATAGTCTAGTAAGAGAGCGCTTTGTATATTTTTTTAGACTCAAGGGTACTTTGCTTTATATTTGACAGATAAAAACCTATGAGATATGTAACTGAATTTGTTATATAATTTTTTTCCTTTGACATTTCTAATTTTTGCTTTTGACAGAGTGGAAGAACAAGATTTAGAGACAGGGAGACCTTGTGGGTTTTGACTAGGATAGGTTGTAGAGTAAAAGAGAAATTAATGGTCTTGAGATTTAAGACAAAGAATCAATTTCTTTGGTGATTAATTGGATTTGATATCAAGGAGGGTGACAGATTTCTGATTTGGAAACTCAGTCTGAGACAGAATACCTGAAAAAGAGTAGATTTTAGATGCAGTTGAGGGCAAACAAATTAATTCAGATTGAAATTGAATAGAAGGGTTTGATATATTCTGGTGTAATTCAATGAGTTCAGAAGAGAGATAAGGACTAATAATGTCTGGATTCACTTGATATTGACAACTACAAGGTAGAGTCAGAATAAGAAGAGTAATAAGACTGGGTTCAGAACTGAAACAACTACATAGAGAAGGAGACTTCTAAGATAAAGTAGAAAAAGAAGAAAGGGCACAATCAGAAGTCCAAGTAAATGGATCTTTCAAGAAGGAAACCTCAGGGCTGGTAAGAAGACTCTGCAGGTAAGAATACTTACTACTAAGCCTGAGGAACTGTGCCTGATCCCCAGAACACACACAGTGGAAGAAGAGAACTCCCACAACTTTTCTTCTGATCTCCATATGTACAATCTCCATATGTCTCAAATAATTTTTATAAAACATGATCAGTAATGTATATTACATGCTGTCTGAAGATAAAACCATCATAATAATATGAAAATGTTTTGATTTTAACAAGAATGGCATCACCTATATTGTTTGCAAAAGGAATTTTGTTGTTGTCATGGGACATATGCCAGAATACTTAAAACATGTTGGAGATACAACAAGGTGGTGATATTATGAGGGATTAAATAATGTACCTTCCCATCACAGGGCTGTTCTGAGAGAAATGTTATTCTGAGTTTTACATATTTTACCAGGTTATGCTGAAGTAGCAGGTTGTCCATCTTTGAAAATACTCTCTCCAGGAGTTCTTTGGTCTTCATGGCTTGATTGAAGAGAAGAATTTTAGAATGAGCCAATATGCAGAAGAGTTGGTGTTTATTAAAGAGAGATTTTAAAAATAGATTTAAGCACTGGGGTTAATTGAAAGGCACCCAACTCAGAGGAAGGAATAGGATAGTCAATGTGATTGGGCTTCCCAAGGAAGATTCATGCTTGCTTGTCCTAGGAGATGTCATATATATTATTACAGTTGTTTTCATGTTACATCTCAAAGTATTAAGAAACTCCCCACCTCTCTTTTACAAATGGGATTATAAGGTGGCCCTGGAAGTGCTTTGGATGGATTTATTATCTAATAAGATAAAAACCAGGGATTGTAAGGATTACACAGAATTTGAGTCATATCCTTTACTATAAATGGGATTTCTTGTGAGATTCCCAAGAAAGTATTTTTGCAGCTGGTAAAATAAAAACTTCTTAAAAAGTTACACCTTAAGAATGGTTCATTGTTATTTTAATAATATATAGGGTCTGAACAAGAGATAACTTGGCAGTTAGAAGTTTGTTCTGTTCTTGGAGAAGATCTGAGTTCAGTTCTCTGTACTGACACTGAGCAGTTCACATTACCTATAACTCCAGCTTCAGGATTTCTAGTATTGTCATCTGGCCTCTTGAGCACACAAACACACTCCCACACGAACACATAATTAAAACAGTGAATCTAGGGCTGGAGAGATGGCTCAGAGGTTAAGAGCACTGACTGCTCTACCAGAGGTCCTAGTTCAATTCCAGCAACCACATGGTAGCTCACAACCATCTATAATGAGAATGGTGACCTCTTCTGGCATGCAGGCAGAATACAGTATACATAAAACAATGAATCTTTAACGAAAAATCATATACAAAAAAGGGTCTCTGTGTTGGTCATTTTTGCAGTGAACATTCTCATGCTAGAATTCTTGACTTCCTGACAATAGGCTTTGACCAGACTCAGATGGCAATATCTTGTGTTTGGAGTGACTTGATACTGCTAGTGTCAACATTTCTAGCCATAGTTTTCATAAGAAAGGAAGTCAGGACCGCGAGGGGTGCGTTCACCCACTGATACAAGGGGACTGATCTAATGAGAGCTCACCAAGGCCAGCTGGACTGGGACTGAACGAGCATGTGATCAAACCAGATTCTCTGAATGTGGCTGACACGGGGACTGTCTGAGAAGCCATTGATAATGACACTGGGGCTTGTTTCCTCTGCATGTACTGGCTTTTTGGGATCCTAGTCAGTTTGGATGCTCATCTTCCTAGACCTGGAGGGAGGAGGGGGGAGGAACTTGAACTTCCCACAGGGCAGGAAACCCTGACTGCTCTTAGGACTGAAGAGGGAGGAGGAGAGGGAGTGGGGGGAATGGGAGGGTATTGGGAGGAGGGGAGGAAGTGGAAATTTTTATAAATAAATGAATAAATAAAAATGTATAGTTTTTAATTTTGGACACATTCATTGCTACAATTAAATACAATGTAATTCTAATTAACTCACAGTTGCAAAGGACTTTTTGGCTTAGCAAACAAATTGACTTTTGTCTCAGCTTAATTTTCTTTATAGAAATCCTAGTATGATTGTTGCTCACATGTCAGGAATGTTATGAGAATTGATTGCTCTAGTGATCACTAAGACACTCTTTGTTAGTAGAGGTATATAATGCTTAGTAAACATAATTCTTTATCACTTTATTTGGTTAACAAAATAATTCACACACAACTGTGCTTTAAAAGCTTGTCATTTAGAATTTGTGATTTTGTATGACTTGTTGAGTATGATTGGTAATATAAAATTAAATCTGAAAGTAAAATGAAGTGCTGTTTATAAATATGCATAGCACTAGAAACTCTGCCAACTTGTAACTGTCACTGATTTGTGGGGTGCTCAGTGACAGTGGATGAGCACATCGCATATGGATTTGTTCACAATTACACATTTAAAATACAAAAACTGTAAACATACGAAAAATGTTTTTGTATTTCAATATGGAGTTTGGACATGATTTGAAAGTAATATAGTCTCATGTATCACAAAATGTTAATCTTACTCCTCACCCACTTAGTGTAGAACCATTTTTAGCTTATAACCCATGTGAAGTAGGTAGCAGGCCAGATTCGGAATAATTTGATGACACTTGATCTAAACCTGTAAGGTGGAAAATATTTATTAGTTTTATTTCTCTCTTGCCTAACATTAATTTCTGCCTGCCTGAAAGTGGTAATTTCTTTAGAGGTTATTAGGATTTTTTTAACTTTATGTTTTTGTTTATTTTCTACTTTTAAAAATTGGGATGCTTTATTTGCAACATTTCAGTTTTTATTGAAATAGGTGTTTTGGAATTCTTTCCCCGGAATATTGCCTTGAATGTATTGTATAGATTCTTATATGGAGAGTTTAAATTGTCTTAAGGACTCACATTTTTATTTTTCCCCTTTTACCAAAGGTTATTTTACAACAAAAATTTAGGATTTAAGACAAATTTTGTTTTCTAGTTTTATTTTGTTTTTAAAACCCACCTTTACATTGTATCACTTTCAGAGAATAGTATACATACTATTTGTATATTTGGAACTTAGTGAAGTTTAATTTCGATATACTATATGCTTAATTTTCAAGACCTTTACAAGACACTTGTAAAGACTGTATGGAACTTGATAAATACTCACTAGATCTGCCTTGCTGCTGATGAAATATCATTCTTCTGTATTCCGTGTGTCCACCTGTTGATGTATATGTGTTTGCATGTGGAATTGTAAACAGAGACTACACTTTTGTTTCCCAGCTGTCCAGAACTGAATAATCACACAGAAACTATATTAATTACAACACTGTTTGGCCAATGGCTCATACATATTTCTAGTTAGCTTTTATACCTTAAATTAACCCATTTCTATTACTCTATTAATCGCCACAAGGCTGTGGCTTTTTGGTAATGGTCTGGCATCTTTCTCCTTAGGTGACTACATGGCATCTTCCCTGACTCTGCCTACTCTCTTCCTCTATCTCTGTTAGGATTTTCCACCTACCTTTATTCATCAACCAATAAAAGCAACACATATACAGAAGGACATCCCACATCATCTCCCCTTTTCTGTCTAATTAAAAAAGGTTTCCACTTTAACAAAGTAAAATTATATATTCAAAACAGTTATCAAGCAAGAATTATGCTTAACAATATTTAATCCATTTACATTTGGTAAATTAAGTAAAATACTCTATCATCTAGTTTATCTTTGTGAGTCTAAGGTTTTATATCTAATTTATCTTTTATCATGACTAAGGAAAAGTATAACTATAACTATCTGTCTTTAATTCCATCAAAGATTCAAGAAGGATATAATATAACCAAAGTAAACAAGAAGTGCATTGTAAGCAACTTCCAAAGTTCTAGAAATGACAGAGACATCTTGTTGCCTGGACAATCCCTTGTATACCAGATCTCTCCAAGAGTTTTATCATGAAGGGGTGTTGGATTTTTGTCAAAGATTTTTTCAATATCTGATGAGATTATCATGTGTTTTTTTTTTCTTTCAATTTGTCTATATGGTGGATTACATTGACAAATTTTCATATGTTGAACCATCCCTGCATCTCTGGGTTGAAGCCTATTTGATCATGGTGTATGATCTTTTTGATGTGTTCTTGAATTTGCTTTGTGTGTATTTTATTATTTTTACATAAGTAGTCATGAGGGAAATTGGTCTGTAATTCTCTTTGTTGAGTTTTTGTGTGGTTTAGGTATCAGAGTGACTGATTATGTCCTCATAAAATGAATTTGGCAATGTTCCTTCTGTGTCTATTTTGTGAAATAATTTGATGAATATTAACAGTGGTCTAAATTCTGTGCTAAAACTATCTGGCTCGGTGGGCTTTTTCTTTTTCTTTTTTTGAGGGGGTTGGAGGACTTTAATGATTGCTTCTATTCTCTTAGGGATTATAGTTCTATTAAAATTGTTTATCTGATCTTGATTTAACTTTGGTGAGTGGTATCTCTCAAGAAAATTGTTCATTTTAGATTTTCCAGTTTTGTGGAGTACAGGTTTTTGAAGTATAACCTAATGATTCCTTGGATTTCTTCTTTGTTTGATGCTATATCCCCCTTTTTGTTTCTGATTTGTCAATTTTGGATATTCTATCTCTGTTTCTTAGTTTGGATAAGGATTTGTCTATCTTGTTGATTCTTTCGAAGAACTGACTCTTTTGTTGATTCTTTGTATTGTTCTCTTTGTTTCTGTTTTATTGATTTCAGTCCTAAGTTCATTTCCTGCCATCTACTCTTTTTTTTTAAGTAAATTTTATTAAATTATAAAAGTTTCCATTTTCGCCCACCCTCCCACTCCCCCCACTCCCCCTCCTCCTCCCTCTTCGTCCCCCAGGGCAGTCAGGGTTTCCTGCCCTGTGGGAAGTTCAAGTTCCTTCCCCCTCCCTCCAGGTCCAGGAAGGTGAGTGTCCAAACAGACTGGATCCCCAAAATCCAGTATATGTAGAGGAAACAGATCCCAGTGTCATAGTCAATGGCTTTTCAGAAAGACTTCGGGCCAGCCACAGTCAGAGAATCCGGCCAAATTCCGAGAATCTGGTTAGATCACGTCCTCGTTCAGTCCCAGTCCAACTGGCCTTGGTAAACTCTCATCAGATCCGTTCCCTTGTATCAGTGGGTGATAGCATCCCTCGCAGTACTGATTTCGTTTTTCATGTTCTTCCTCCTTCTGTTCCTCATTTGGACCTCGGGGGGCTCAGTCCGGTGATCCAATGTGGGTCTCCGACTGTATCGCCGTCCTTCGCCAGATGAAGGATCTATGGTGATAAGCAAAATATACTTCAGTATGGTCATGGGCCACGGCCGATTCAGGCACCCTCTCCTCTGTCCAGAGAGCAATCTGGGGGATCGCTCCTTGGACCTGGGATCCCATATATAATCAAGTCTCCTGTAAACCCTAAAATGGCTCCCTTAGTTGAAATATATTCTTCCCTAATCCCATATTCATCCTTCCTCCCTCCCCCCCCCATCCCCGGCCACCAAGCTTTCCCCGTTCCTCCCCTACTCCCTTCTCTCTAACCCTCTCCCCTTCCATCGACCCTCCCACCCCCCCATGCACCCGAGGTTACCTGGGACTCTTGTCTATTTCCTACCTCCTGGTGGATAGCTAAATAATCTTCATCAGGTTCATCTTCTTATTTAGCTTCTCTAGGATCACGAATAATAGGCTCAAAGATCTTTAATTATGGTTAGAATCCACTTATGAGTGAATACATACCGTGTTCCTCTTTTTGAGTCTGGCTTACCTCACTCAGTAAAGTGTTTTCTATTTCCATCCATTTGCATGCAAAATTCAAGATGTCATTATTTTTTACCGCTGAGTAAAACTCTAATGTGTATATGTTCCACACCTTTTTTTAACCATTCTTCTATTGAGGGGCACCTAGGCTGTTTCCAGGTTCTGGCTATTACAAATAGTGCTGCTATGAACATAGTAGAACAAATGCTTTTGTAGTATGTTAGGGAATCTTTAGGGTATATTCCCAAGAGTGGAATTGCTGGGTCCTGAGGGAGGTTGACTCCCAGTTTCCTGAGAAACCGCCACACTGATTTCCACAGTGGCTGCACGAGTTTGCATTCCCACCAATGGATGAGTGTTCCCCTCACCCCACATCCTCTCCAGCATAGGCTATCGTTGGTGTTTTTGACTTTAGCTATTCTAACAGGTGTAAGATGGTATCTCAAAGTGGTTTTGATTTGCATTTCCCTGATCGCTAAGGAGGTTGAGCATGACCTTAAGTGTCTTCTGGCTATTCAAAGTTCATCTGTTGTGAATTCTCTGTTAAGTTCAGTACCCCATTTTTTAATTGGGTTAATTAGAGTTTTAGTGCCTAGTTTCTTGAGTTCTTTGTATATTTTGGAAATCAGACCTTTGTCTGATGAGGGGTTGGTGAAGATCTTCTCCCAGTCAGAAGGTAGCCTTTTTGTCCTACTGACAGTGTCCTTTGCTTTACAGAAGCTTCTCAGTTTCAGTAGATCCCATTTATTCATTGTTTCTCTTATTGTCTGTGCTACTGGGGTCCTACTTAGGAAGAGGCCTCCTGTGCCTATATCTTGTAGACTACTTCCCACTTTCTCTTCTATCAGGTTCAAAGTGGACGGATTAATGTTGATGTCTTTAATCCATTTGGACTTGATTTTTGTGCATGGTGATAGATATGGATCTACTTTCATTTTTTTTACAGGTTGACATCCAGTTATGCCAACACCATTTGTTAAAGATGCTTTCCTTCTTCCATTGTATACCTTTAGCTCCCTTGTCGAAAATTAGGTGTTCATAAGTTTGTGGGTTAATATCTGGGTCTTCTATTCGATTCCATAGGTCGACTTCTCTGTTCTTATGCCAATACCAAGCTGTTTTCAATACTGTAGCTCTATAATAGAGTTTGAAGTCAGGGATGGTAATGCCTCCAGAAGTTCTTTTATTGTATAAGATTGTTTTGGCTATCCTGGGTTTTTTGTTTTGCCATATAAACTTGATTATTGTTCTCTCAAGGTCTGTGAAGAAGTTTGATGGGATTTTGATGGGGATTGCATTGAATCTATAGATTGCTTTTGGTAGAATTGCCATTTTTACTATGTTGATTCTCCCAATCCAAGAGCAGGGGAGGTCTTTCCATTTTCTGGTATCCTCCTCAATTTCTTTCTTCAAAGACTTAAAGTTTTTGTCAAATAGGTCTTTCACTTCCTTGGTTAGAGTAACCCCAAGATATTTTATGCTATTTGTGGCTATCATGAAAGGTGATGCTTCCCTGATTTCCCTCTCTGCTTCTTTATTCTTTGTGTATAGGAGGGCCACTGTTTTTTGGAGTTGATCTTGTATCCTGCCACGTTACTAAAGGTGTTTATCAGCTGTAGGAGTTCTTTGGTAGAGTTTTTGGGGTCACTTATGTAAACTATCATATCGTCAGCAAATAACGAAAGTTTAACTTCATCCTTTCCAATACGAATCCCCTTGATCTCCTTATGGTGTCTTATTGCTATTGCTAGAACTTCAAGCACTATATTGAAGAGGTATGGAGAGAGTGGACAGCCTTGTCGCGTTCCTGATTTTAGTGGAAAGGCTTTGAATTTCTCTCCATTCAGTTTGATGTTAGCTGTCGGCTTGCTGTATATTGCTTTTATTATATTTAGGTATGATCCTTGTATCCCCAGTCTCTCCAACACCTTTATCATAAATGGGTGTTGAATTTTGTCAAATGCTTTTTCAGCATCTAGTGAGATGATCATATGGTTTTTTTCTTTCAGTTTATTTATATGATGGATTACATTGATAGATTCGCGTATGTTGAACCAGCCCTGCATCTCTGGAATGAAGCCGACTTGATCATAATGGATAATTTTTCTAATGTGCTCTTGGATTCGGTTTGCCAGTATTTTATTGAGAATTTTCACATCGATGTTCATGAGTGAGATTGGCCTGTAATTCTCTTTCTTGGTTGTGTCTTTGTGTGGTTTTGGTATTAGGGTAACTGTAGCTTCATAAAAGGAGTTAGGCAGTGACTCTTCTGTTTCTATATTGTGGAATACGTTAAGGAGTATAGGTATTAGCTCTTCCTGGAAGTTCTGGTAGAATTCTGCATTGAAACCATCTGGTCCTGGGCTTTTTTTGGTAGGGAGATTTTTGATAACAGCTTCTAATTCTTCGCGACTAACAGGTCTATTTAGATTGTTCACCTGTTCTTGGTTAAACTTTGGTATATGGTACTTATCTAAAAAAATGTTCATTTCTTTTACGTTTTCCAACTTTGTGGCATATAAACTTTCATAGTAAGATCTAATGATTCTCTGAATTTCCTCTGTGTCTGTGGTTATGTCCCCCTTTTCATTTCTGATCCTATTAATTTGCATGTTCTCTCTCTGCCGTTTGATTAACTTGGATAGGGGTTTGTCAATCTTGTTGATTTTCTTCAAGAACCAGCTTTTTGATTCATTGATTCTTTGGATTGCTTTCTCTGTTTCTATTTTGTTGATTTCAGCCCTCAGTTTGATTATTTCCAGTCTTCTAGACCTCCTGGGTGAATCAGCTTCTTTTTTTTCTAGATCTTTCAAGTGTGCTGTTAAGTCTCCAATGTGTGCTTTCTCCGCTTTCTTTAATTGGGCACTTAGTGCTATGAACTTTCCTCTTAGCACTGCTTTCATAGTGTCCCATAGGTTTGAGTATGTTGTGTCTTTGTTTTCATTAAATTCAAGGAAGAGTTTAATTTCTTTCTTTATTTCTTCCTTGACCCAGGGGTGATTTAGTAGTTGACTGTTCAGTTTCCATGAGTTTGTTGGCTTCCTGGGGGGAGCATTGTTGTTGAATTCTAATTTTAGTCCATGGTGATCTGACAAGACACAGGTAGTTACTAATATTTTTTTGTATCTGTGGAAGTTTGCTTTGTTACCGAGTATGTGGTCAATTTTCGAGAAGGTTCCATGAGCTGCAGAGAAAAAGGTATATTCTTTCCTACTTGGGTGGAGTGTTCTATAGATGTCTGTTAAGTCCATTTGATTCAATACCTCCAATAGGTCTCTCAATTCTCTGTTTGGTTTCTGTCTGATTGACCTGTCCATTGGTGAGAGAGGAGTGTTGAAGTCTCCTACTATTAGTGTGTGTGGTTTGATGACTGCCTTGAGTTCTAGAAGAGTTTCTTTTACATATGTGGGTGCCTTTATATTAGGAGCATAGATATTCAGGATTGAGACTTCCTCCTGATGAATTGTTCCAGTTATGAGTATGAAATGTCCATCTCCATTTCTTCTGATTGATTTTAGTTTGAAGTCGATTTTGTTAGATATTAGAATGGCCACGCCCGCTTGTTTCTTAGGTCCATTTGCTTGGAAAACCTTTTCCCAACCCTTTACTCTGAGTAAGTTTCTGTCTTTGTGGTTGAGGTGTGTTTCTTGTAAACAGCAGAATGTTGGATCCTGTTTTCGTATCCAATCTCTAAGTCTGTGCCTCTTTATAGGTGAATTGAGTCCATTGATATTAAGTGATATTAATGACCAGTGGTTGTTGACTCCGGTCATTTTTTTTTTTTTAGGTAGTAGAGTGTATGTGTTTTTCTTCTTTGATTTGTGCTTGTGAATGGTCGCTAGATGTTCGAGTTATTGTAGGTCGTGTAGGGAATGTTGGATTCCTTCGGTAGTGATTTTCCTTCTAATATTCTCTGTAAGGCTGGATTAGTAGCTACGTATTGTTTAAATTTGTTTTTATCCTGTAATATTTTGTTTTCTCCGTTGATAGTGAACAATAGCTTGGCTGGGTATATTAGTCTGGGTTTGCATCCATGGTCTCTTAGTTTCTGCAGTACCTCTATCCAGGATCTTCTGGCTTTCATGGTTTCCATAGAGAAATCCGGTGTAAGCCTGATAGGTTTACCTTTATAAGTTACTTGACCTTTTTCCTTTGCAGCTCTTAAAATTTTTTCTTTAATATTTATGTTTTGTGTTTTGATTATTATATGGCGCGGGGATGTTTTTTTCTGATCCAATCTATTCGGTGTTCTGTATGCTTCTTGAACCTTCATAGGAATATCGTTCTTTAGGTTGGGAAAGTTTTCTTCTATAATTTTGTTGAATATATTTTCTGGGCCTTTGATCTGCAGTTCTTCTCCTTCTTCAATCCCTATTATTCTTAGATTTGGTTTTTTTATTGTGTCCCAGATTTCCTGAATGTTTTGTGAAGAGAATTTGTTGGATTTGCCGTTTTCTCTGACCAGAGCATTTATTTTCTCTATGGTATCTTCAGAATCTGAGATTCGTTCTTCTATCTCTTGTATTCTATTGGTTATGCTTGATTCTGTAGTCTCCGCTCGTTTACCTAGGTTTTCCATATCCAGCCGGTTCTCGTTTTGTGTTTTCTTCATTGCCTCCATTTCAGTTTTCAATTCTTGGACTGTTTCCTTTACTTGTTTGATTGTTTTTTCTTGGTTTCTCAGGGTATCACTCACAGATTTACTTATTTCTTCAAACTTTTTGTTATATTTCTCATCCATTTCTATACTCATTTCTTCAAACTTTTTGTTATACTTCTCGACGAGTTCCTTAAGGGAGTTATTCATATCCTGTTTAAGGGACTCTATTGCTTTCATAATGGCACTTTTTTCTACTTCATCTGGGTTAGAGTGTTCAAATCCTTCTGTTGTAGGGTCGTTGGGATCTGATATTTTCATGTTGTTTTTCAGATTGTTGGAGGAGGTCTTGCCTTGGCGTCTGCCCATATCTTCGATCAAATGCTCTCTATTGGAACTTCTGGTATCGGGTCAGGTTCCCTTGTTGGGCAGGGAGTTCACTGATAGAATGCCTACCTTTCCCCAGGCAGGGTATTGAAGCACAGGCACTCCCTCTTTCCGGGATGCCCCTACAGAGCAGGCCCAGTGTGCAAGGCAGCTGAACTGGGGAAATTTTATGGCCTCAGTGGGAGGGGAGAAATATAGAAATTTGTACCTGGATGGAAGCTGGGATGGCAGGCGGGAGAGCCTAGCAGGGTGGAACCAGCACTGCAGGTTGACCTGGGAGTCTATGGGGTCGGGGAAAGTCCTAGCTCCTCCTCGCCGGGCCCCTGCCACGGGCCCGAATCAACTCACCACTCCGAAGGCCCTCTGGATGGAAGCTGGGATGGCTGGCGGGGAAGCTAGCAGGGTGGAGCCAGCAGAGCAGGCTGACCTGGGAGTCTATGGGATCGGGGAAAGTCCTAGCTCCTCCTTGCCGGGTCCCTGCCGCGGGCCTGAATCAACTCACTACTCCGAAGGCCCTCTGGATGGAAGCTGGGAAGGCTGGCGGGGAAGCTAGCAGGGTGGAGCCAGCAGAGCAGGCTGACCTGGGAGTCTATGGGGTCGGGGAAAGTCCTAGCTCCCCCTCGCCGGGCCCCTGCCGCGGGCCCGAATCAACTCACCACTCCGAAGGCCCTCTGGATGGAAGCTGGGAAGGCTGGCGGGGAAGCTAGCAGGGTGGAGCCAGCAGAGCAGGCTGACCTGGGAGTCTATGGGGTCGGGGAAAGTCCTAGCTCCTCCGCCATCTACTCTTGTTGCAAAAGGAAAAGCGGGCTGCATTCCCGCCTGGCTCCTGCATGGCTCACTCCGAAAAAGGAGTGGAGGGCTGCGTCCTGCCTCCCGGCTAGCTTTACAGGGAAACTGTATTCATTTAAACACTGCTTGGCCCATTAGTTTCAGCCTCTTACTGGCTAACACTTACGTATTGACTAACCCATTTCTAATAATCTGTGTAGCACCACAAGGTGGTGGCTTACTGGGAAGGATCTTAACCTGCGTCCATCTTGGAGAGGAGAGCTATAGCGTCTGCTTCATTGCCTTCTTCCCAGCATTCTGTTCTGTTTACTCCGCCTATCTAATTTTCTGTCCTATCAAAGGGCCAAGGTAGTTTCTTTATTAACCAATGAAAGTTACACATAGACAGATGACCCTTTTCCATCATACTCTCTTGGGTGTGCTTGCTTCTTTTTGTTCTAGTGCTTTCAAGTGTGCTGTTAAGTTGCTAATATGAGATCTTGCCATTTTTTTATGAAGTCACTTAGTGCTATGAACTTTCCTCTTTGTACCACTTTATATCCCATAAGTTTGGGTATGTTGTGCATTGAATTTCATTCTAGGAAGTCTTTAATTTATTTCTCCCTTGATCAAGTTCAATAGGGAGTTTTTCAGTTTCCATAGTTTGTAAGATGTCTCATGTTGAAATCCAGCTGTAATCTGTGGTGGTCTGATAGGATATAGGAAATATTTCAGTTTTCTTGTATCTCTTGAGACTTGCTTTGTGACTGAGTATGTGTTCAATTTTGGAGTTTATTCTGTGAGGTGCTGAGAAGAAAGTACATTTCTTTGTGTTTGGGTGAAATATTCAGTAGGTATACTAGGTCCATTTAGTTCAGAATATTTGTTAGCTCCATTATTTCTCTGTTTTTGTCTTTTTGTCCATTGATAACAGTGGGGGTATTAAAGTCTCCCATTACTAATGTGTGAAGTTTGATATATAATTTAATCTTATTAATATTTCTTTTACAAATATGGGTGCACTTGTGTTTGGGGGCATAGATGTTAACAATTGAGATCATCTTGGTGAATTTTTTCTTTGATCTCTTTTGGTTAATTTTGATTGAAAATCTAGTTTGTTAGATATTAGGTTAGCTATACCAGTTTGCTTCTTGGGTCCATTATTTGGAAAAAATCTTTTTCCAACTCTTTACTCTGGGGTAATGTATACCTTTGATGTTGAGGTCTGTTTCTTTTTTTGCAGCAGAAAGATAGATTCTGTATTATCTTCCATTCTGATAGCCTATATCTTTTGATTAGGGAATTGAGTTTATTGATACTGAGCAATATTAATGGCCAATGCTTGTTAATTCTTGATATTTTGTTGTTGTTGTTATTGGGGGTGGGGGTGGTGTGTGTGTTCCTTTTTTTTTTTTGGTTTTGCTGATGTTATTATTTGTTTTCATGGGTGTAGTTAACCTCCTTGGGTTGGAGTTTTTCTTTTAGTATCCTCTGTAGGGTTGCATTTGTGGATAGATATTGTTTAAATTTGACTTTGTCATAGAATATCTTGTTTTCTCCATCTTTGATGATTGAAAGTCTTACTGGGTGTAGTAGTCTGGGCTCGTATCTGTGGTATCTTAGATTCTACAAGACATCTGTATAGGTCCTTCTGGCTTTTAGAGTCTCCATTGAGAAGTTGGTTGTAATTCTAATAGGTCTTCCTTTATGTGTTCCTTGACAATTTTCCAATGCTGCTTTTAATATTCTTTCTTTGTTTTGTATATTTAGTGTTTTGATTATTATGTGGCAGCAGGAGGTATGGTGGGTGAGTTTTCTTTTCTGGTCCAATCTATTTGGTGTTCTGTAAGCTTCTTGTACCTTTATAGGCACGTCCTTCTTAAGATCAGCAAGTTTTTCTTCAATGATTTTGTTAAAATTACTTTCTGAGCTTTTAAGTTGAGATATTTATTCTTCTATTTCCAGTATTCTTAGGCTTGGTCTTTACATAGTGTTACAGATTCCCTGGATGTTTTAGGTTAGGAATTTTTTAGATTTAACTTTTTTTGATCAATATATCAATTTCTTCTATCATATCTTTTATGCCTGATATTCTTTCTTCCATTTCTTGTACTCTGTTGATGCTTAATTTTGTAATTCCTGTTTGCTCACCTAGATTTTCTATCTCCAGGATTCCCTCAGTTTGTGTCTTATTGTTCCTATTTCCATTTTCAGATCTTGAGAAGTTTTCTTCACTTCTTTTACCTGTTTTTTTTTTTCTTTTCTTGGCTTTAAGGCATTTATGTTGAAATGTTTGTGTTTTTCTCTATTTCTGTAGGGGATTTATTCATTTTTTCTTTAGGGACCTCTAGCATAAGTGTGGTTTCAAGGTCATTTTCTTATGTTTCAGCTGTGTTAGAATAGTGACGGGTTGATTTAGTAGGATTGCTGGGCTCTGATGGTGCCATATTGCCCTGGTTATTGTGTTCTTACACTGGTTTCTAGGCATCTGTCTGGGTTTGGGGTGAATATTGGTCTAGGTACCAATTTCTGAGTTTGTTTTTGTTGGATGGGTGGTTTATTCCTTGGTTTTTGTTTCCTCTTTGGTCCTCTGATCTTTGTGGTCTGTATTTCTGGTGGCCAGGTGTGACCTCTGGTCAAGCAGGGAGTCTCCCTCAGAGTTGGGTATTGGATTTCTGGCCTTTGGCCCAGCACCTGGAAAGTGTGGGGGGGGGCCTCTGTTTTTCTAACTGGCCTGGCCTACAGCTGAGCAGCAGGTTTCTACCCACGTAGGAACAGAGGCATGGCAGCAGTTATGGACAGTGGGCAGGAAGAGGTGATAGCAGCTTGGGTCCTTAGGATCTGAACAAGGGCATAGGAGGTTTTTGAGACCAGGTGGGCTTCTTAGCTGTTTTGGACTGCATGGCCTACACTTGAGCAACACTCCACTGTTAAAGTACAGATGTTTCATGATGTAATTTTTTAATTTTGTGGAGTGACATAATCTGAGTGTCTACGGCACCTTATATTTTTATCCTTCCCCATGTTCCCCGCCCACGCTAGTGTTCCATGGCATGATTCTTGTGATCCTGGGCAGCAGTAACAAGATACAGGTCCCAGTCAATTATACAATTAGCAGAGGAAACAACCGATACTGTGAAATACACTTTTTTTTTTTTTTTTGGCTAAAGTAACACTCAGTAGGCGAGGTGTATTTTTACCTTTTAAATCACAATATTCTCAAGCTACTTTGCATTGGGTTAATCTAGGCACAACTATAGGAGGCAATGTTACATCATTACTCATTGTTTTTGAAATTGTATTTTTTCCCCTTAGTGATATAAAACACATAGCTATTCTGGTCCATTTATCTCACTTTGTCTTGATTCTCTAGTTAAATTTATTAAACTCTCAATGCAAGTCCTTTTGCGGATGTTTTCCCAATTACCATTTTTAGGGAAATACACAGATCTCCAGGGTGAGTGAAATAGGATTTTAGTTTGTAGATCAGATTAAATTAAATGGTCACAAATATCATATACATATGTCTAGTCTAGGGCAGCAATACCATATGCATATGGAAGCAGTACTGTCTTCTAATCATAGTACACAATCATTGAGATATTTCATCATTGGGAGCACATTTTGTACATGAACAAAACGCAAGGAAAAGAAGAGTAAGGCTGTTACTTTATTTTGTTTATTTATTTGCCTGAGGACTCTGCCAGCTTGGCTTTCTTTAAAAGGTTTACTTTTAATTCATTCTCGAACCCCACCCCCAATGTGTTGTGTGGTTATGTGCACATGAGAGTGGGTGCCTGCTGAAGCCGAAGGCATCAAAACTGGAGTTACAGGGGGTTGTGAGCAGCCATGTGGGTGCTGAGAACTGAATTTGAGTCCTCTGCAAGAGCATCAAGTGCTTGTAACCATCAAGAAATCTCTGAATTTCACAGCTTGGTTTCTTTTTGCTTTTTCTCTTCTTGTCTAGTCTTCTTGTATGTGCTGTATTTTCTCCATGACTGTCCTATGAACATACACATGCTCTCAAACCCACCTAGGCTGTCTATGGATGACCCTATTCACGATTTGTTCACTCACCTTCTGTCTTTTCAATGTCATTACACTTTCTGAAATTAAGATTACTTTGATAGCATGTAAAAAGAAATACCCATGCTCAGTTGCTATAAGTTGAATCAAAAGTTAGGTTTTCAACATCCTAATTAGTAGGTTATGACTAGTGAGAAACCATTAGTCACTGCATAGGCCCAATATATTTGTTAGTATATATTTGCCCAAATGGATATTTTTTATTATGGATTCCATAGTAATTTGCATTCTTTTATATTTTTATATATAGACTATATAGACTAAATTGTGTAAATAATTGGGCATAAGAATAATGTAAGGAAGCTAGGCAGTGGTCGCGCACGCCTTTAATCCCAGCACTCAGGAGGCAGAGGCAGGTGGATCTCTGTGAGTTAAAGGCCAGCCTGGTCTACAAGAGCTAGTTCCAAGACAGACTCCAAAGCTACAGAGAAACTCTGTCCCCCCCCCAAAAAAAAGAATAATGTAAGTTAAAGCATGTATCTGTCATGATCCAGAAGACTTCATTTTCCTGTCTGAACCCCCTTATTCTTGACTATAGAATTAGGGGCAGTGAAAGTAAGGCTCTTCTGCCTTTAATTATTTATGAATATAGATGTAAGAAAAATTACAACGATTTCCTAAGTATAGGTAAACAAAATACCATTCTGAAGAGGTGCATGAAGTCCTTGTGCATACTAAAAGCAGCAGTAGCCATACTTGAAAGAAGAACAAAGCCTACTTGATTTTTTTTTTAAACCACAGTTAAGTTATCCTATATACCTTTCTTTCATTCTTACTCTGTGTCTTGTGTAACGTGGTGGCTGGTTCCTGAAGTCTTCCTTTTTCTCCATCCTAGATCTCTCTCTCTCTCTCTCCACGGATTTCTCTTCCTATTATTCTCTCTGCCTGTCAGCCCCACCTATCCTTGCTACTGGCCTTTAAGCTCTTTATTAGACCAATTAGGTGTTTTATACAGGCAAAGTGAATACAGCTTCACACAGAGTTAAACAAATACAACAAAAAATATGCGACACATCTTTGCATCATTAAACAAATATTCCACAGCATAAACAAATATAACACATCTTAAAATAATGTTCTACAACACAAAACTGATTTGAACCACAGAAACTAGGAAATTTTTACCAGATGAGGCAAATTAATGTTAAATTCAAGTTCTATTTTTAAAAAATATTATTTTTAATAATAATTATGTGTATGTCCATGAGTGTAGATACCCATGGGTGCCAGAAGTATTGCATTCCCTTGGAGCTTGAGTCACAGGAAGTTGTAAACCATCTGATGTGGACACTGAAAACTAAATTCAAGTCTTCTTCAAGATCAGTATGTTTTCTTAACTGCTGAGCCTTCTCTGGAGCTCTCGATTCAAAATCATCATGCAAACCATTGTTATATTTATTTACTCTAAGACTACAACTCTTCACAAGTTATATGAACATGGGCACTTTGAAGAACTTTGGAAGAAACAATAATGAAAAAATAGTTATGGATTCCAGTTTGTTTTGGCCTGTGATAATATGCCATTTGTCCTGGTATAATTAGTAATAACATTTCATCATTCTCAAGTGACCCAATTTACAAGTTACCCTGTCTCTATAGCAGACTTTTGATTTGAATATTGTTGGGAAAACCTGTCTAACTGAAACTAAGACCTCAGTAAGGTAAGATGTTTGAATCTTTGAGCTCTCTGACTGGTTTTAAAAATAAGTAGTGCCACAAACAGTGTAATGACTGTACCTACAAAGAAAGAATAAATAGCCAACTGCATATTTTATTTGCATATACTGAACTGATGCTTTAAGGATGGATGCTCAGGGATCACAGAAACTCTTATTTATAGAAAGAATGCCACAATTTTTATGAATACGTAGTAGAGAGGAATATCTGAAAGCATTGGGAGGGTCTATATTAAATATAAAGCTTTTCCATTGCCTACCATCATTATCTAGAATACTTCTGTTGTCAAAATTCATTTATGTGGGTTTTATTTATTTAGTCCTGGACTCATATCACAGTCTGCTAATCCCAACACTTGATCATAAAGGAGTCAGTTTGGGAGCAAAAAGCAAAGTTCCCCAGGATGGAGCCAGATCAGAGGAACCTTACAATAAACAAGAACTCTTTTTAGTGCATACATGGCCCCTTTTAATATGTACATAACAGCTGCACCTTTGTGTTGTTCAATACATTCTACAAGAATTCATGGAAGTTAGAAAAAAATAACATAGTTGATGCTTGTTATTGCTCCAGTACTATTTTAAACAATGCATATGTATTCACCTGGCTTTATAAAACTGTGGCTTTGGCTCAAATACCATTATTGATTAAACCCTAATAATATAGTTGTTGGGGAATATTATTTTAAGGTGTGTATGCTGCATTTGTTTAACTGTGAAGCTGTGATCCTTTGCCTGTCTAAAGCACCTGATGGTCTGTCTAATGAACAGCCAATATCAAGGCAGGAGTAAAGACAGGCAGGGCTAGCAAACAGAGAGTATAAATCAAAGGAGAAGAAAGGAAGGAGGAGGATGTCAGGGGTCAGCCACCCAGTCACAGAGCCAAGAGTAAGAGCGAAAGTAAGATTACAGAAGTAAGAAAGATAAAACCACAGAGGGAAAAAGTAGATGGGTTATTTTAAGATAAGAAAAGTTGGCAAGAACCCAAGCCAAGCTAAGGCCGGGCATTCATAGCTTAGAATAAGCCTCTGTGTGTGATTTATTTGGAGCTGGGTGGTGAGCCCCTCAAAAAGCCAAAAGAGTAAAACATCACACAACATACAGTTGTGCACTTTCAGCGTTTTTCTGCACAGATGAGGTAGGACTGGGGTTGTAATGTCATGCCCAACCTGGGTTTCAGGTTTGGAACTAGCTCATGTGGAAAATGCAAATGAAATTGCTGAAGTAATGCTGTAAAAAACAAGAACATTTCCATCCGAGCCAGCTGTTCTCCAAGACAATGTCTTCTTCCTGAACAGAAAAGGAAATAAGTTTGAACCATTTACTAAAATTAGCATCTAATATTTGGGTGTCATTCAGGGAAATTAGTAATTTAAAGTAGGTTGAAGACATCATATTATGAGAAGAGTCTCTCAAATCTCAAAGATTAGAAACTAGCACTTCATCGAAGAAACACATACCTTTATTTCCTTATATGAGATCATGGGATTCTTAAGATTTTATTCTCATCTCTGACTTCTCCTATGCAATGCAATAGAGCTTATGATCTACTATAATATCACATGCTTTGGGATGTGACATCAAAGGGAAGCCCATTTCAACTGCCTACTGAGTACTTTCCTTCAGTAAATCCTACCGGCATGTGTCACCACAACCAGCAATGAGTACTTTCCTTAGTGATGAAAATGTAGCCCATCTTCCAAGCTCTGTGATTCATGTTATATTTCATAGGAAAAATTTCATAATTTCCTAGTTGGAGATGACATGATAAACTAGAAGGCAAGATTCTAGCTTTTTTTCGAGTTGTCTTTGTTCCTTTCTTTGATATGGGTTTCATTTTCTCATACTTATTACTGAATTTTTGGTGTAGAAGTCTGACTACAACCCCCACATTCATAAGATAAAATGTTTCTGAAGTAGTCAACCATAGCTTTTCAACTTTAGCTTTATTTAATTAACTAAGAGATATTTTGAATAGAAGCAGGTGTTGATCATTTTAATGAAACCATCCTCTCCTGTAAGAAGTAAAGTTATATGTAAGAGGAGGACACCAAGAAAACAAGGCCCTCTAAATCTGTTATGATCAAAGCTCATATGACCTCAGAAGCTGGGTATTCACAGGGCCTGCACACATCTGTACCAGGTCTTCTGCATGCATATATATATATATATATATATATATATATATATATATATATATGCATATGTATACATACATATATATGCAGTTTAGTTTTGTTAATGGGATTCCTGAGTGTGTGGGTGAGTGGGTCTCTTATTCTTGTGCCGTCTCTCAAGTTCTGTTCCAACTCCATTGTTGTTTTTATGCTAATTTTTGTCTTATTATATTTTACTTTGTTATATTTTATTACTATCCCATAGAAGCCTGTTTGTTTTCTAATGAGAGACAAGAAAGGGGGTGGATCCAGATGGGATGGGAGGTGGAGAGGAACAGGGAGGAGTAGAGGGAGACAAAACAGTAATCAAAATATATTATGTGAGAAAAAAATCTATTTTCAGTAAAAATACTAAAAAATTAATTTTAAGTATTCAGAATTAAGCACTCTGGAGTAGGTTGTTTCAGATTGAGAGTGTATGAATAATGAATCATTGTTATACTTTAAAATTATATACATGTGAATGTTTTCTTACCTAGAGAAAAAGGAATGAAAGCTTCCTTTCTAGTAAAATATCCACTGCTGTCCAGAAATCGCTCAGGATAGAATATGTCTGGGTCTTTCCAGTACTTTTCATCAAAGTGAACAGAATAAAGATTTGTAATGACTGTTGTGCCTTTAGGAATGGAATAACCACGTACAACTGCATCTTCAGAGGTTGCATGGAAAATCCCCAGTGGAACTATATTACAGAATCTTAAAACTTCATGTAAAACTGCTTCAGTATAAGGCATTTTGCACTTGTCTTCCCAAGAAGGCCTTCTATTGTAGCCTATAATTAAATCAATCTCTTTATGAACTTGTCCTGTCAGAGAAACATGTTAAAGTTATTATGGAATTCTTAAAATTATATAAACTTATTTTTTGTGGGGGGGTACAACAAAGATAACCCATAACAAATCAACAGAATATGGGTATATCTGGATTTGAATTTTCCATCATCTGGTAGCTACATGAGTTAATTATATTCCCCTATATCTTGCATTAGTAATAACCAACACTCTTGGTAAAGTCAAGAAAAGGATTATGAATAAATGTGTAATTAGCCTAGAATCAGAGTAGTATCACTGTCAGTAAGGAAAATAATGAAATATTAGACCTAAATAAGAAAAAGCAGAGTTCACATACCAGTTTTGTAGCTTCCAGACTCTAAACTTTTGTCATCCTTTATAAAACATACATATTAAGGTCTATCTTAAAGTTTTTTTTAAAAAAAACACAATGTTATTCTATATATCTCATGTTGGTTTTTAACTTACTATGTAGGCTGTGGTGGCCTTGAACTTGAGATTTCCCTGCCTCAGCCTCCTGGTTTCTGAGATTAGAGGATTATCAGCACCATGCCTAGCCTTCAGATGCTTTCTTCCTTCCTATCTTAAATTTGCACTAAAATACTAGATTTGAAAACAATAATTATGAGATATTTTCTTTCTTGGCTACCATAGTTGGAGTTTCTAAAACTGCTTTATGCATGGCCAAACACTCTAAAGCACACAAGACCTATATGTAAGTAGAGACTCTGAGGTCAAGATTATCCTTACCTTGAATGTTAGGATAAAGGGCCATAAAAAGAATTGCCCAGCGAAGCACATTAGTTGTAGTTTCTGTTCCAGCAATGATGAGTTCACCCACTGAAAAAATTAGATTCTCTTTGGAGAACGTAGATAACGGATCATTTTTACCTTGATCCATCTCATCTAAATAGGCATCAACAAAATGCTGAGGTAAATGAGGTTTTCTGTTGACTGCAGTTTTTTCAATAAGCCCTGCAAGGAAATCGTAAACCACATCTGCATTTCTGAATAGCTTTTGATGCTTTCCAAAAGGTAAGATGCCAATCCATGGAAATGCATTATACAGGAAGACTGGAGCACTGGCAGCTAGTTCCACGTTCTCACTAAATAACTCGATCATGTGCTGAAAATCAGTGTCTTCATAAGTGAATCGTTCTCCAAAAAGGATCAGATTGGTGATGTTTGAAACAGCATTTGTTATTAGTTGCTTGAGGTCAAGAGGTTTGCCTTTGTATGTTTTAATAGCATCAATTAAAAACTGAGTTTCTTCTAAGATTTTAGATTCAAAAGATTTTTGACCACATCCAAAATAGTGAAAACTGTTAACAGCCAATCTTCTGTGATCAATCCATCCACGGCCATATCTGGAATTGAGTAAGCCTGAAAGAAAAGTATTAAAAATGGTGTGTAATTCATATTTCTCTGTATTTAAAATGCTGTGGAATAAAAAACAGAAAGGAAAAATCCAAAGATGGATAGTCAGTGATTTTAGCTCCCAATTATCTAAGTACATGATTGTGCCCAAGTTGGTGTTGCTCAAAAGCCATAGAACATAGCTAAACCTCATGAAAGGACTGGCAGAAAAGACCTACAATAATCATTTTTTGTTACAAGAAACAATCTAGTCTTATGTAATCAAAAAGATAAACTAGGCCTACATCTATTACTCAGCTTTCCTCAAACATACCTGTAAGATATTTGTGTGTGTATGTATGTGCATATATATATATATATATATGATAGAATATTTTATAAAAGGCAAATTTTTATATGTCCTATGGACAAAATTTAATTTGGATTTAACAAATACCTCCAAATTCAAGGTTTCTGTTAGAAGAAACCAGATTTTTTACAATATAAATTTCCTTCTGCTGAAGGAATATGATACCCACAAGGTAACTATGCCAAAGTCAAGGACAGCCTTGAATTGTTCAAAGACATAGAAAAGCTCATGAAATAAAAAAAAACATGAATTCAAAATTTACTAATGTTATTATGTTATTATCTGCCATTTAGCTTATTTAAGCAAGACACTAAATTATTTTGAAAGTAAGTGTGGAGGTATCGTTACAGAATTAAGAACATGACTAAAAAGATCAGATATCAGTTCTCTCTGGTGTCAACAGTTTTTTAGACTTCCTGTTGCTGCTTTCTCCTTGATTGTGTCAACTTTCTGCTTTTCTTCCTTGTAAACTAGACAGACAGTCATCCAAATCTGCCCATTGCTCAGTCCTACAAAAAGTCTGTCCTTTGTATAAACTCTACAGCTTTCCATTTGTATAGCACGACGAGTAGTTAAGAAAGTCTGCTTTAGTTCTGTAAGCTTGTACATGATAAAATGTCTGTCACCAAGTACTCAAGATTGTGACCAAAAGGAAATTTCTGGTTCATGATGTGCATGTGTTGTATGTCTGTGCACTCCTATATTTTTTTCACTATTTATCAAGTACTAATTCTTTAAAACATTACTTATGTTTCTTAGAACTGAATGGCAATAAAACTAGTATATAATAGCCTAAAACTATTATTGAATGCAGTCTGATTGTTCCTCAAATCCAGGTTTCACTAAGTACAAAACAATTTGTCTACACTAAAATTATTTAAAATAAGGAATGTGATTTAAAATAGATAACTGACTGATAGTAGCAGATGCAGAGATTCACAGCTAGCACTGGACTCAGCTCCCAGAGTCCACTTTAAGAGAGGGAGGAGAGATAATATAAACAAAGGGGTCAAGACCATGATGGGGATACCCACAGAAGCTGTTGATCTGAGTTCACTGACTGCGCACTGACAGCAGGAGAGCCTGAATAGGCTCAAACTAGGCACTCTGAATGTGGGTGACAATTGTGTGGCTGGGGCAGTCTGTGGGGCCACTGTTTATTCCTAATGCTTGAACTGGCTTTTTGGAGCCCATTATCTTTGAAGGGATACCTTGCTCAGCCTAGATATAGGGAGGAGGGTATTGGTTCTGTCTTAAAGTGATGTGTCAGACTTTGTTGACTACCCATGGGAAGCCTTACCCTCTCCGAGGAGTGGATGGGGGCTTAGGTGGGTGGAAGGTGGTGGGGAGCAGGAGGAAGGGAAGGAGAGTGAACTGGAATTGGTATAAAAAAAAGAAAAATGATTGTTTTTTTAAAAAGAGATCTCAAAAAATAGGTGCAATGAACAGTTGAAAAAACATACCTCCCATTTTTGTCATCTTCATGAACAAAGGAAAGCATGGTCTATCTGCAAAAATTTCACTTTGATGAACAAGACATTCCTTTACTATATCATAGCCATTTAGAACCACAGTTGATATGCCTCCAAGATCTAAACTGAAAATCTTTGAGAAGAAAAACAACAATCAAATAGCAAAATGTACAGTGAATCAACAAAATGATCTACATGTTCTCAGCCTATCCCTCTTATTACTTGCCACTTCTTTAAAAACATAAGGATTTGTCAGTTGACAGTCTCTAGACAGCATGATTAATTATATCACTCCATGCCTGGAACCACTTTATAAGGTATAATGGAAAAAGTACTGGACAGGGGAGCCCTGTATTCTACTTTATGGTTTGCTGTTAAATAGGTTTAAGGTACAAGGCAAAACAAAAACAAAATGTATTTGATTTTGATATATTATAATTCATTCCATCTCAAAATATTTACTACATAGACATCTCATTTTATTTCCAAGACAAATTTATAACTAGCATTATTTATATATCATCTTGAAGTGGGAGAGGGGAATTGAAAAGTCAAAAAACAGCTTTGAAATTCAAGCATGTGTGTGTTTGTGTGTGTGTGTGTGAGAGAGAGAGGGGGTAGAGAGAGAGAGAGAGAGAGAAAGAGAGAGCGAATTGTATTTACCTTTCTAAATCCCAGGATTCTAAGGGAACCTAACTTTAGAGGAAAGATATTTACCACGTGCTGTGGGATAATGTAAAGATTTGTCACTTGTATTGATTTAATAAAATGTAGATTGGCCCATAACCAGACAGGAAGTATAGACAGGGTGATCAGCTTAGAATTCTGGGAAGAGTAAAGGCTCAGTCTGTAGTCACCAGCAAAACACAGAGGAAACAAGATGGAGAATGCCTCACTTAATAAGGTACAAAGCCACATGGCTAAACATAGATAAAAATTATGGGTTAATTTAAGTTGTAAGAGTTAGTTAATAATAAACCTGAGCTAATTGGCCAAATAATTTATAATTAATATAAGCCTCTGTGTGTTTCTTTGGAACTGAACAGCTAAGGGACCAGGCTGGACAGAAACTTCTGTCAGCAACAATGTACACACAATGTATACCTTTCATCTAAGGGGAAAGCAAAACAGGATAATCCTGTAACCTGCTGGAGTTGTTTGCCCAATGTTCTAGTTTGATTTGTTTTGCTGTGATAAACACCATGACCAAAAACAACACAGGGGAAGAGAGGGTTTACTTTAGTTTACACTTCCAGATCACAGTCCATCAGTGATGGAAGTCGGGACAGCAATCTGGAGACAGGAACCATAGAGGAACTCTGTTTATTAGCTTAATCCCTGGTTCTATGTTTTAGCTCTTTGTTATGCAGCCCAGGTATACCTTCCAGGCTTCTTAGTTGGGTTTCTATTACTGTGATAAAACACCATAATTAAAAGCAACTTGGAGAGGAAAGGGTTTATTACATCTTATACTTTCACATCACAATCCATCATGAAGGAAGTCAGACCAGGAATGCAAGGAAGGCAGGAACTTAAAGGCAGAAACTGATGCAGAGGTCATGCAAGACAGTTGTTTACTGACCTGGTCCTCATGACTTGTTCTTCCTACGTTCTTGTAGTACTCAGGACCACCAGCCTAGAGAAGGCTTGCCCATAGCCTAATCTGGTGGGGCATTTTCTCAATCAAGGTTCCCTCTTCTCCAATGACTCTAGCTTATGTCAAATTGACATAAAATTAGTCATCACACTAGGGATTGTGCCCTATACCCAATTAACTGGGCCCTACAATACCAATCATCAGTAAGACAATTTCTTTTGAGGCCCTAAGACAAAGTGATTGAGACAATTCTTCAAGTGAGGCAAGTTAACAATAAAAACTAGCCAAGACATGATAGGGTCACCTCATGTTCACTTATAATGTCATTCCTCCTGAAGTGTCTTTTAGCTAACCTAATGTGGAGGCCTAACCCAGTGAAAAGCCTGTTTATCAATAAATCCTAGGGATTGCTTATCACTGTCCTCCCAGGAACTGCCCCAGAGTTTCTTACAGCTAAAATACCGAGATAAGCCTTATCTTCGCGTAAACAACAAAGGTAAATTTAATCATGAAAAAATTCTGCCTCAGAAGAATAAAGGAGGTCTTAGCTGATAACAAGAGTTCTTCAGAACTAAGTCAGCAAAAGTGATAAAGATTATCAAGAAGGAATACAATCAGTCCCACCAGAGGTTTTGGCACAAGGGTAGGCCCTGGGACAAAGAAGTGTGTACATTAAGAATGTTGTGGGAAAATTATAGATTTTGTACACATTGGCATTAGTTTTAGGCCATGGAGGAATTTTAGCACAAAGGGTGTTGCTACCAGATAAGCAAATGAGAGATCTTTTCAGTTCCCAAAGCAGGTATTAGTGTTGTCAAAGAAAAGTCTTCCCCCAGAAATGTATTCAGTGAAAATTAAACAGGAATGGCATTAATCTACAGGAAGTGGTACTGATGCAGGAAATAAAGCAAGATCATCATTTTACCAGAATGGCGTAAGACCATGGGGTTGAAAGCTACGTGAATATGAAGGCAGAACAGAGGGAGAATATATTTCAAGGAAAATCTTCAGACTGTGGTTACTAGGAATTATATAAAAAAAAAGAACTAATCACTTAAAAAGCTATTATATAGTCTACCTTTACTCAGGACATTGAGATAGTTGTCTGTTAAGAGAGTAGAACTGGGGGAAATTTTACTTGATCTAGTTGTATATTATACTTGAGAACTTTTAGCAAAGTTTCATCAATCAAACTACAAAAACTTACTTTTAAACTGTTTTAATCTGTGGAAGAGTCCAAGATTAGGTTTATTCAATCTTTGATTTATTGAACAGTTTTAAAATGTCTATTATGAGATAATTGTGCTAGCAGAGATGCAAACAGAAATACATCAAACATTCTTGCCTTCTAGCAGTTTCTGTATCATCTTTACATAACTTCTTCTCCACCCAAACTAGCTCTACATAGAAATTTTACTCCGTCAGTTAATAACCACACTTTTTAAATCCTTCAAGGTGTTCAGTTCCTGTTTGAATGTGAAATGCCTCCCCGCAGACTTGTGGTTGAACACTGCTATCAGCTGCAAACAGTTCTGAGAGCTGAAAGGACCTTTAGGAAGTAGAGGCTAACAGTAGGTAGTGGGTTGCTGGGACTTGGCAGTGAGGGTCATCCTGGTCCTGATTCCAGCCAAGTTGCCCCTGCTTCCTAGTTGGTACAAAGTGGGGAGCCACTGTCAACTCTTTACACCAGAAATTGACCCACTAGCTGTCATAAGCTGTACTTTCTGCACCACAAGCCCAAATGAACATTTCCTTTCTAAGTTGTTTCTGTGAGGTGTTGAGCAAGAGAGAAAGGCGACTAACAAAGTCCTGACCCATGTTGACTGGATTTCCTCCCAAGTCACACCGTAAACTGTTCAGCATGTATATTGTTTCTACTGTGAAGTTATAAAAGAAGTTGACCAAACATCTTATCACTTCAGATCTTAAATGTATCTTAAAGGCTTATATGTTAAAGATGCAGTCTTTAGTTTGTGCTACATGGAAAGGGCAGAAGTTTTAAGGGACCTAGTGGGAGGTTTTAGGTTACAGGTGTACCCCTGAAAGAAGGATCCTGCCCTTCCTCTTCACTCCTTTTTGCTTCTTGGCTGACATGATGTAAACAGTCTCCTCTGCCACACACTCCTACCATAATACACTGCCTCACTGTAGTTCCAAAAGTAATGAGGTCAAACTAATGACCTAAACATTCAAGACACAACCCACAATGCATCCTTCCTTTTTCTAAGTTTATTATCTTAAGCATTTTGTTTCAGTAATGCAAAGCTGGCTTTCACAATCTCTAGGCTCTGGTTCAAGCCACCTGCATTTCGTTCACCCTTATGATAGGTCACATAATGCTGCTTCTTGTCCTTGGTGTTTGCTCTGTTCTTGGTGTGTTTTTTTCCTAAGATGGTCTCATAGCCTGCTCCTTCATTTCCTTTTAAGATGTCCTTGCAACGACACTTGCTCTGACTAACTTAAAATTCAACCCGCCAGTAGTATCCATTTCCATTACCCTAGTTTGGCATCTGTTGTGCCCCATACAACTCTAATTTATTATATACTTTACTTATCTTTATTTTGTCCATCTTCCCCCAAACAGAATGTATGCCACTAGAGACGGAGATCTCTTGTTCACTACTAAATTGCCAGCACTTCTGATAGTGCACAGCTTATGACAATTGATGCATGTATGTTGAATTAATGAATTTGGCAAACATATCTAAGCATATTATTACAGCATCTTTGACTAAGTACCAACAACAAACAAATGTACATACTGCTACTGCTGATAAGTGACTGCCACATTTTCTACTTTTGCTTGATCTGTTCCCTCATTTGGAATGCCCCCCTTGGTTGCCATACTACCTTTAGAGACCATATTCCATGTAGGTTTTAAAAATATATACATTTTTATTCTCTTTTCTCTGAGCCATCACAGCTCACATAAAATCTTTCATGACATTAATTTAATACTAGTTTGAGCCTGAAACATTTTCATCTTTCTGGCTCCCAAATTATAAATACCTTTAAAATGACTGATTTTTTTCATTTTTAAATTCTCCACAGAACCCCACTCAGTGCCTTGAATAAGTTCTCAATAAAAGTTCTCTATAAAATAAATTAATAAACTGCCAGTTCTGTTTGCTGTAATGCAAAATAATCATCGTTATTGCCTGTAAGAGTAGAGTCTGACAAATCTACTTATATCAGCTTTGCCAGCTATGGAATGCTGTTCAAAGTCTACATTAAGAATCTAATCACAGCAGAAACTAAAATAATCAAAAGTGACTCTCCAAAGAAATGGCAATTTATGCTACAGCACATTTCTTTATAAGATTGCCTAGACATAAATATGAATCTTGGGCACTGCTATTTCTCTTTCAAAAATTATAAAGGATTAAACTCACAGTGTACAAAGGCAGGAAAGTTCTGATTTGACTATACATCTCAAATTTAAATGGGATTTAAATGAGATTGTGGAAAAATAACTCCTATAAACTGCTTCGTACAACCTTTCTGAAGTACAGGAGGTAACAGTCTCCTACTGTCTAAAAATGATTAGTATTTTAACAACATATTAATTTTGACACTGTCAGGATTGAGAACTATCTCTAAGTTAATGGGAGATCTTCAGGGGTGTTCTACAGCTAGAATACAGATCAAATGCAGCAGCAGCTTAAAGAGAGTTAATGTATGGTGATAATTAAACCTAACAATGCAGTGTTTACTATGCAATGCACACATCTTCAGTTTTGCCCGGTGCAGTTTAGCAGCTATTAGCACAGGTTAGCTTTATTTGATGTATAGTAAATTGTCACTGTAAACAATGTAGTTTTCTCAGTGTACCAGAAACAAAATTATTCATGCCAAATTCTAAGCAATTAATCCAATAAACCTATTTCTTGATGAGTCTTCTACACATTTATATTTTAATTTTAGCTTCTGTAATAGACCTATATCCCTTGTCCTTTTGACTATTCATAGTAAATAATTCCTTTCAGCTCAAATATTTATGTATAAAAATTTTAATTTCCTATTCAATGAGAAGCCATTAAGAATAACTGGTTTAAAGATAATTTACATTTGTAAGAATAATAAATTTCTATTGGAGTGGTGTGTGTCTCAGGGGTAGAGCACTTACTTAGAATGTGAGTCTCTATGGTCAACTCCTAATACTACTAAATAAAGGTAGCTTTCATATATATTAACCAAAATCATATTTAATAGCCAATGTATTTGGGTAGCATTTTACTGCTTTTGGTTACTACTATTCTAAGAACCCCGATGAAGAAAAGTTAAGATTCAAAAAATTAAGGGCTGTTTAGTGTTAAATGTGAAAAAAAATGAAAAATTTAAATGACAACCCGCACTAACACTGACCCTGTCTTAGAAACTCACAACGTCTTCTTTCAAACTCAGGGGCCACGGGGCCGAGAAGTTCCTGTTAGGGGCAGGCGGCTCAGACAGGCTACAGGCCACACGGCGCACGCGCACATGCTCGCCCGTGGGCGGGAATGTCGACCCGGAGCGCCTCGGGTGTGACAGCCCCCGTGGGGCGGCTTCCGGTCGGGGGCACGGCCTTCGAGGCGGGATTCCCTCTGGACGCTGCTTCTGACGGGAGAGGGTCTGCGTCGCGGCCTACCTCGCCATAGACCCGGCTCTGCTTCCTCATGTAGACGTGGGGAAGCTCGGCAGACATGGCCAGGGAGCAGATGTTGCCAATGAATGGCAGCCGCGGCGGCCCCGGGGGGAAGCCCGCCGGTCGCCTCTGCCTCCGGAGCTGGCGGAGCACCAGCGCGAAAAGCAGCAGGAGGAGCGCGCCCGCGAGCGCAGCTGCACACCTCTGGATTCCGGGAGGCTCCAACATGGGCCCGGGCTAGGCTGCTAACCAGTCGGTGGCGCTGAGGCTGGGGCGCCCTCCGACTCTGCAGCACTCCCGACGGCCCGCCCCTTCTCCACGGCCATTGGTTCGTTGAGTGTGGGCTCAGGCCCTTTGGGTCAGCCACCTCCAGGATCTTCCCTGGCTCAGAGTCCCATCTGCAAACCTTTGATTTGGCTTGGCCCTCGGTGAGCACCACCACCGCAGGTGGGCACGTAGCCCACAGGCCCCATTCTAGAAGTTGATCATGTGAGCATTGCTCTGGGCTAGGTGCTCCCTGTCTCTCTGGATGCCGGTCTTTAAGGTGTATTGACAGTTGCCCCGTCTGTTTGTTTATTACACTCTATGGGTGGTGAAGAGGTTATCAGAACTGCAGTCTTTAACTGAGTCTGATAAATCCATTACAGAGTCCCCAGATCAGTCGGAAAAGGAAATAACCTCGCCTACAATCTCGCCTTTTGTTACGAAGCATTTCTTTGAGAGGACTCTTTGAAGATTCTGATTAGTTCAGGTCATCTATCTTTTCACCCTTCTCTGCCCATCCTCTCCCCCCCCCCCCCCCAACTGATTTCTTTTTCGTAATCTTAGAGGCCTGTTTTATTAGGGCTAGCACTGACTACTCAAGTTTTCGGTCTCTCTGGAGGCAGAAGCAATGATTTTTATATTGCTAGTCAGCCCACATTCCTGTTTTCTGTT
The DNA here is from genome assembly GCF_982192425.1 of Myodes glareolus. Taxonomy (NCBI): domain Eukaryota; kingdom Metazoa; phylum Chordata; class Mammalia; order Rodentia; family Cricetidae; genus Myodes; species Myodes glareolus. The sequence continues at coordinate 89,885,888 of NC_142032.1, read as the reverse complement.
GACAATTGTTTGCAACACAGGACCCGCCGGGCTCGAGACTCCTGAAAAGCTGCTTTGTGACTATAATTCAGCATGGGAAAAAGTTTAGTAGTCCTCATTAGCTTATTCATACAATTATTTATTAAATGCCTACTCTGTGCACGTGTCCTATACAGCGAAGATACTTGGGTGCATAAGAACAAAGTCCCTACGGAGTTTTTAATTTTTCTTTTTCTTTCTTTCTTTCTTTTTTTTTTTTTTTTTTTTTTTTTGCAGGATCTCCACCTATGGGCTACCCAGCTACTGCCTGTTAAAATGCTTGATATTTTATCTTGAAAGGTTCCTTAATTTTATTATTAATCTCCTAGTAGATTAGAATAATGGTGAGATGTTATTACTAAACTTAGCCTTCAGTGTCACAGGATGGACATGGAGGTTGCGATTGGGGAATGGTAATGTTGGAGCACTGGGAGCTGGGTAATATTACGTGCTGACCTTTGATATCAGCCTTGCCCTCCTTCCTGACATCATCTTAAGGCCTGAGGTGTGTGGTTTGGCCAGCGGTTGTGCTATAAAGCCATCCCTTCACTGTTTATTTTCAAGACATATTCCTTTCAATTCTAGAAAAATTCTCCAATTTACATTGGTTAAGGAATCATTTCTTCTTTCCCTGCTACCTTAGCGGAAAGTGCAGAATCACCTGCTACCATCCCTTCTGAGCGACAGCCCTGATGGCATTCATGTCTTCCCCACTGACCCTTAAGGAATAAGCTAAGGAATAACTAAAACTCGGGGCACAGAACCTTCTCTGGAACCATTTATTTTGCCAGTACTCAGTAAAGATAAATAGATTACTGCACCCCGTTTATCATTCTGTCTCACAGCGTTTGCTCTTTGAGTGGTAGACACTGATCAATACTGTTTATTACTACTACTACTACTACTACTACAGGGCTGTTTAGAAGTAGAGATTTCACTGTTCTACTGCGGGATTCTCTGATGCAAAGTGGAGTGAGTTCTTGGAGAAATGTGAACACCACGTGCTGGCCTTTGCCATTTCTGTGCAGAGTGCTAGTAGTTGTATCGGAGAGGAGGACAGCCTGTGCTCCAGTGAGACCCTCTTTTTATTGGCCTTTGGGAGCTGTTATGGTTTCTCATCACCAAAACTGATCTTGAGGCTTAGCCTCTAATATGGCAGTGTTGAGAGTGGTTGGGATCTTTAAGGGGTAATTAGGTTGTGGGCACTTTACACTCACAAAGGGATTAACGTAGTTACCTCAGGGATGAGTTGTTTATCCTGTGGAGGCTTGTTAATAAAGTAAACTGGCTTTCTGTTGCATCTTTTCTGTCCATGTCAGCTCTTCTGCAGGAATCTGCCCCAGCTTCTCTACTGTCTTTGCCCATGCGCAGCATAGAGCCCTCCCTTTAGGGGCCCCACACAGATGCTGGTGCCATGCTCTTGGGCCTACAGAATTGTAAGCGATGTAAATATCTTTTCTTTATAAATTTCCGGACATAGCAAGAAATGGAAAACAGCGTGAGAAACAACCCTCCTTATCCTGCGAAGTGCTGTCTGCTGAGTCTTGATGCTATAGTTCTGGGTGCTCACTCCCCAGGGCTTCCCCGGCTCAGAGTGATGTGGCAAGCACAAACTGACCTCCTTTGCATATTCCATTGTGCAGATGTGTGGTGTCTTGCATTGGAACAGAGGGGAGTAAGAAAGTGTTGAGCTGAACCATATTGGAGCCTAAGGCAAAAGAAAAGAAATCAATAATACAGCTCCTTCCTTATTAAAAATTTCATAACATGTTCATGAATTCTGCTTTTTGATCATAAAGTGTTGTATTGAAATACTATTTTGATTACCAGCTTTTATGGTGCTCCTTTAAATTCTGCTCCCAAAGTGAACTCATTTGCTGCACCTGAGTCTGGGAGAAAGGCTACTTAGGTGACGGTTTTGATTATAAAGTGGTGTGCAGGACCTAGGTTTGTATACTTGTTTTTCCATGGTATTCTAGGGGATTGGAACTGACATGAGGATGATAATTATATCTGCAAGTGGGATTTGAAGACCCCTTTGAAATGTCTCTCTTCAACTATAAAACATCTCCTCCTACCCGTTTCTGGAACCTTCATTTTTTACAAAATTAATTTGTATGACTTAAACATTCATTAGGTGGTGCCTAACCATAGCATATGCTGATGAGGCAGAAGTAGGAGGATCATGAGTTTCAGGACATTACAGGCTGGAGAGCTTGCCCAGCATTCAAGAGCACTGGCTGCTCTTCAGGAGGATCCATATTCAATTCCCAGCACCCACATGGCAGGTTTATAACTGTAATTCTCATCTCAGGGAATCTGATTCTCTTCTGGAGCTGCCATTGCTTTTCAGATACTAAGGCTAACCTAGAACTGTAAGATGCTGAGCTTTCAAAGGAGCAGTGCCTCCACTAGAATGTGATGCTTTGGTCATAAACATATGTCAGGCAAAGGGGCTTTTTCACATTTATTTTTTCGAATTCAAAAGGCACATTTCTGAAAAAAAACTATATATAAATTTAAAAGATAGAGTCTGATGAATGGAGGATATAGTTCATAAACATGGTATATATTAAACTCACATATAAGACACAGGCAAGGAAAAGAGAGTTTCCATAAGAAACTTCTTTCCCAAAGACTATATCAATTTAGAAATAGTCATTTTTCTGAGGACTAGGATCCATTCTCGCTCTTTTCTGAGGCTAAGCAGCCCACTGTTGGTACTCCTGGCCTGCTAGCTTCCCACTGAGCTTATGTCCTTGACAGCTGGCATTCCCCTGGTTGGATCCAATGGGAGCCTGAGGATGAAAAACACACTTAGTCTCATGTTGAAGACTCTCTTCTGAATGCAGCAACTGGGAGTTAGAGAGGTTTGTGTTTGTTCAAGATCATGCAAGGCAGCAGCAGTGAGAACAGAATTTTGGGCTTTGGACATGCCATGTATTATTACTTCAGTCATCCATTTACAAAATGAGTGGGCACTATAAAATGCTGAGTATCTACTAAGCTAGGGAATGGGGTTATAATGTGAGCACAACTTGTCATCTCTGCTTTCCTGGGGTTGGTGGTTTAGTGGAGGCTGCAACCATCACACAATCACAAATGAGTTTATTGTTACAGCTATGTATTCTGAGGTAATGCAATAGTTCTATATGCATGGATAGCATGGGAAATGTGATTAGTGTTGGGTTAGTAACTATTCCCTGGAGTTACGTAGAGACTTATCTTTCCTAAGAGCATGATCATGGCAAGTATTACTCAGGGCCTTGAGCAGCAGCTGGTCTTAGATGAGAAACTGAACTCTAAGCAAGAAATAAAAGGAAAATGTATGTAACAAACTTTAGTTTAAAAACTCATGAATGCCACTCAAACCTAAAAGTTTTAATTTGAAAGCTTCTTTCTGTATCTTTACAAAATTTTGATATGTGCTCCCTTTAAAAACAGTAGATTTGAAGAAGCAATGTATACAATAGGTTAAAGTAATATTAGAGACAGTCACACTAACAATGGCTACAGGGATGTCAATATCTTATGGTGGAAAAAAGAAACAATAATTATAAAATGTTGATGTAAAAACCTAAAGGCACAGCAGTCTGGACTTATTTAGGGTGGAACATATCAACTGTGCTCCTCTCCAAGGCAGAGGTCAGCTTATGTAGACCAGCAGAATATGTTTATGGTCTTACTGAATGAACATCCTTGTCAAAGAAGGTTAAGATGTTATGGCTTTAATTTTTTTAAGATTATAGTATAATTACATTATTTCCCCTTCCTTTTCCTCCCTTCATATCCTCTCATGTGCCCCTTCTTTTCTCTTTCAAATTTGTGGCCCCAGTTTCCATTACAAAGTTATTTGTGTTTAAATAACACGATTATATAACATGACATAAACTGGAGGGAGTTTGTTTTCTCCTTCTGCCATGTGGGTTCTGAAGATTAAATATACATTGTCAACTTGGCAACAAGACCCTTCACCCCCAATCCATCTCACTGTCTCAAAATTAAAGTTGTTCTCGGAATATTCTAACCTAAGGGTACAGTGCAAGTGTGTAGTATATATTTCAATATTTTGACTTGCAAAATTAGAAACAACTCTGAACATTTAAAATATTAACGTCAGTTATCTAGAAAGTGCCGTCAGTGGAAACAAAGAATCATCTAGCTGCTGCCAAAATAGAATTTTAATTATTGTGAAACAAATTGAGAAATCTTTCATTTTCAGCTCTTAGAGTCACAACCAGGACTTGCAGTTGAGCATTGTGTTGTGACATTGTACTCAGCTCATTTTCCCTAGCAACTTTAAAAATTATTCTGGTTTCTGGTTTCATAAGGGACAATCAGAGGTAGCTGGTAGAGTGGAATGTGTGCTTCTCTGGATCCGAGGACAATAATTCTGAATGCTGGATGGAGTGGGAAAGTTACAGGCTTACAGGAGATGAAGACTTCCCAGAGAGTGCCCCACTGCTGTCTCCTGCCTGCCTCTCCTCACATCTCTTGTCAGTGTACAAGGTTCATCCCCTCTGAGACTTACCAACACTTGTTCTTGTCACTGAGCACAGCGTTCATGTTGTGATACCCTCTTTTAATTTTTTTCCATTGATAATTTCATGGAAATGACCTTGGATTCCTGGTGACAGACTCTTGCCATTCTCCTTTTGAATCACTGCACTCTGGTACATGTTGAGGCACACCCTGGGCCCTGAACCAATGCTAGGTGGTTGACTGGGCACTCATGACAAGAGACCTCCTTAGAGGGCTGAGGGCTGAAGTTTACCTCTAGGTGTATTAATTGCTTCATGACAGTGACAGTGAAAGTTTTTTTTTTTTCTATAGAAAGACATGATGTTATCCAGAGACAGTTTATTCTCAGAGTAGGTCTCTCTCACTATCCCTTGTTTTGTTTTTTTTTTTTTTTTTTTGAGACGGGGTTCCTGTGTGTAGCCCTGGCTGACCTCAAACTCACAGAGATCCCCGTGCCTCTGCCTCCTGAGTGCTGGAATTAAAGGCTATGTAGGCCTTTTTAAAAGAACCATAAAAACCAGAAGTTGTAGAGCAGGCTTGTAACCCTAACTGTTGGGGAGGATGAGGCAAGAGGGTCACAAGCTGAAGGCCTTTATGGCCTATAGAGTGAGTTAAAGGTTAGCCTGAGTAATTTAGTAAATTCTTATCTCAAAACGAAAATTAAAAAGGGGTAAGGGTACTACTTGATCCCCAGCATTGAAGTCAACAAACAGGAATAGGTCACTGAGACATGCAGTACAGGCCATAGTGCCCCTTCCCTCCCTTCCTATCCACTGAGAATGTTTAAAACTCTGTCTAATAGTCCTCCGAGGTATGGGTCTGTAGTTTTCCTTATCACACCTCACGCTGTAATCTCTGTCCATCTCTGCTGTATTTTTGCAAGGCATTAAGCAAGCTGGTGTTCTACAAAAGCATTGTAGAGATAGCTGGCACCACATTTACACAACTGCATAGTATTTCAGAATTGAAAGAACTGTGAGGGAACATGCTTCACAATGTGGAAGCTGACATTCTCAGCGGTGAGTGGCTTCTTCATCAGCACACACTGAGTGGCTGGCAAGAGCCAGAATGTGGTGTGAGTTCTGGGGCCTCTGTGCCTCTAGAAGGTACTCCAGGCTGAAGCAGATTACAAATATTAGTCCCAATTTGATGTGGGATTCCCCTTTGTATGCTGTAAATATGCTTTCCTGCCATTGGTCAATAAAGAAGCTGTTTCAACCGGTGGCTTAGCAGCATAGAGTTAGGCAGAAAAACTAAACTGAATGCTGGGAGAGAGTAGGTGGAGTTGAAGAGCTGCCATGTAGCTGCTGGAGGAGAAAGATACAAGCCGCTAACTGGAACCTTGTTGGTAAACCATGAACCTCATGGTAAAATATACAATAATAGCAATGGGTGAATTTAAGATGTAAGAGATAGCTAGAAATATGTTTAAGCTATTAGCCAAACAATATTGCAAATAATAGAGTTTCTGTGTGATTATTTTGGGTCTTGGTGGCCAGGAAAATGAACAAGCAGCCTCTGCCTACAGATTGGTGTGCTGACATGGGCTGAGTACATCCACATAAAACCTGAAAAAGCTTGGTAAGGAATTCTAGACACAAAGAAACAGAGTTTAGTGTAGCTTCTTGGTAGCCACACTTTTTTTTCCTGGATGGACTCTGTTTGCTGGCAGTGAGAACAGGCACCGTGGTTCCTTTAAGGGAGATCTTCCTGACTCAGCATTAGCAGCAAAATAATAAATAAACAAACAAATAAATAAATATATAAAAATAAAAACCCGCACAACTTCTTTTAGAAATGAGCAGCTTCCTGGTTCGTGCTGCTTGCACAAACAGCTTTGCCTCTTTCAATGTGTTACAAATTGCTTAATGGTGACATAGACCTGCTGTGACCCTGGAACTGGGGTGATATGCATGCTCTCAGAAGCAGTGAAAATGCCTGCACCATGTTAGGCTGGGCAAATCTAACAGGCAGGATCATGGAGTTGGTCCTAGTCATGCCCACTTAGCATTAAAAAAATTATTATTTAAATTATTAAAATAATTACAGATAAGCAAGCAATAAAGACAAATTCAGATAAAAAAGACTTCTAAATGGGCCACAATGTTGGATAAATTTATGTAGGCTTAAGAGAGAGAAAAAAAGAGTATAGACAGTTTTAATATAAAAGAGTACAGACAGTCATAGATTAAAAGAGTAAAGATAATAAAATAATTATCAAACTTGTAGAAAAAGTAATAGAGTAAGAAGAATAAGCCACATAAAGGTGAAAAATACACAGAGAGTCTGGATTATGTTTATTATTGTGTTTTCCTTGAATTTTTTGACTGTGAATGAGCTAAGTACAGAGAGACATTTCATTGTATGGACTGCTAAGCTAAACTAACATACATACTTTAAAGATATCTTGACTTCAAAATTTGGGTCTAAGGAATGTTGCTTTGGAAAAGAAGTTCTGATTTTATTTCCACAGAGGATGAGAACCTGTGGATTCCTTCTAGACTAATGTGGTTTGAAGGACCAAGACCCTCTGAAAGGTCTCCACATATCCCAAAATTACTTCACCCAACAAAAAGCAAGACACAGTTTAGAGAGAACTACAGCCAATTGCCCAAATATTGTTATAAATGTTTGTTTACATTTAAAGGGGAATATGATATAGAGATGAATACTTTGCATTGGTATGGATCTTGGTTTATTGATACCAATTTAAGGTCTATTTTGTTATATTTTTGCTCTTGATTATGGTATTGTATTTGTGTAGGTCATTTAAAAATGTAATGTATAATTAAGAAATATAGGTTAATAGAGAGTCATCTATAATAGGCAAGCTTGTAGTTATGTTAGTTAGGGTTTCTTGATGTACAGAAATATATTTCAGATGGATAGTTATTCTTCAAACCTTTCAAAGACTAACAGAATATGGCATTTAAAATGTTTTAAGTACTTAGGACTTTTCACGTCAATGAGACACTTCTGCTCTTGGCAGCACCAATCTACTTCAAGAGGATGTTGGGCATTGAAGAGGCTCCTTATGGAGTTGATAGAAATTTGGGCAAGAAACTGCTCTTACCTAGACTGCTTGATGTTATGCTGTATGAACTGGACATGCAGGACTCACAGAGAAATGACTGCTGAACTTACCTAAAGTGAGACAGTCCTTTGGAGTTCCTGCTTCATAAAAGAGTCTGCCAGACATTCTGCAGGACACAGAAGAAAGTGACTGACAAACTGCCAATACAGGTGGAACTGTCTTTGAAATTTCCTGCTTCATGGAAAATCTGCTAGATACTAAGGACCAGTAAGCCAAAGATGGGTGCCCCAATGTTACAGAAGAACTTTGGGTGACTGTTCAGGCAGTGAGATGTCTCTGTCAATTCTAGAGTTTTGGAAGTTGTTTACAATGCACTTCTTGTTAACTTAGGTAATATTATATCCTTCTGGGGTCTTTGATGGAGTTGAAAAATAGAGAGTTATAATTATAGTTTTCCTTAGTTATGGTAAAAGATAAAGTAGATATAAATATTGTAACTGTAATTCTTGCATGATACCTGTTTTGTTATATGTAATACAATCTTGCTATGTTAAAGTTAAAACCTTCCTTTATAATTAGAAAAGGGGAGGCAATGTGGGATTCCCCTTTGTATGCTGTGAATAAGTTTTATTGCTATTGGTTAATAAAGAAGTTGTTTTAGCCAGTGACTTAGCAGAATAGATAGGTAGAAAAACTAAACTGAATTCTGGGAGAAAGTAGGTGGAGTCAAAAAGATGCCATGTAGCTGCCAGCTGGAACCTGCTGGTAAATCACAAACCTTGTGGTAAAATACAATAATAATAGAAATGGGTTAATTTAAGATGTAAGAGATAGCTAGAAATATGCTTAAGCTGTTGGCCAAACAATATTGCAAGTAATATAGTTTCTGTGTGATTATTTTGGGTCTGGGAGGCTGGGAACAAATGAGTAGCCTCTGCCTACACCAATTGAGCAAAATGGATTGATATTTTTAAGGCAGATTTGCCAACAAAGAATAAAATGTGTTGCCAAATTGTAATTTTTTCTTTAACTGTAATTTAAATGTTTAGGCTTATCTTTGGAGATATACTTTGAATAAATTGGCAAGCATACAATCTCAGGTTATAAAGCTGGAGATGTTCAGTATTTCAGGGTAATTTTTACACTGTCTTTCTGTGCCTTTTATTAAAACCAATTTTCTTACTTTGAAGTCTGAGTAGAAAGAACTAGCTATATTTTCTTTGAATATATATATTGTCCTAGAGAACCCACTGTGTTAGAAAATCTGGAAGAAATATGTCTGTGGATAAATGTAGTTTTTGTAAAAAGCCTATGCTGGAATTAGATAAATGTTGGTTTATGAATTTTCACAGACGAGACTATTACTACTTAACTCAAGTTTAATAATTCATAAAACAAATAGTTTGGGATCTCAAGTCTCAGTTTGTACTTTTCTTTATATTTATGTGCTAATGCCTTTAGACTACAATCTTACAATTAGGTTTGGACTTAAACCTTTAGAGTTTCCCTGTATCTGTTTATGGTAGAGCTATGTACATACATAGCTATGTACATATAGGATTCTCTAAATATGAAACAGTTTATTGTAAATTTCCAAACAGAATGATTTGAGCACTGCCAGATCCCTAAGAAGAACCCTCCTCTGGGTACCCTCTGTCTAGACTGGATGGCTCTCTAAAGGCAGTGCTTAAGGGCTCTCTGATGACCTGATATGTGGCAGCTTAGCAACCCTTCCTTTTCCTTTGCTGGATCTTTCTTGTACAATGACCCCTATGATAGAGGCCTTTGGATCTCTCTTTGAAAACCATAATCTCTGTGCAGTTTGAAAAACTTCAGCTAATTAACAATTTTCAAATCCTGCCAAGATAGAGGAAGGGCACAGATCAAGAAATATTGTCTAACTCACACATGGATTGCTCCAATAGCAGTATTTTAACCTGAACGCTGAAATAATTTTCAGGAGCTATTATCTTAGAGCAAATGAAAACTTTGGAAAAATAAATTTTGACTAAATGATGTATTACTATATAGCAGAACTTTTTAAATCAGCTCCTAGCTTTGAATCTAATAATAGTCAAAAACTAATCCGTGAATTTAAAATAAAATCTAAAATATCTATTTTATCTCTGTAAAGTGTTTGTGTGCATGTGAATGTAGTATTATAGTCTAAAGAACAGCATTCTGTTAATATGCATATAATTAATCCTCTGTGCTTATTTTAGAATATAAATATAACAGAGTTCTCATCATAAATATTGAGAATTTGCTTATTACCAATAAATAAAAGGAAAATAGCAAGATAGCTATAGAGGCTATATTCCTCCATATAAAATATTTATATTGTTATAAATATTTATAAAAATATTTCAAAGAGTTCAACATTTGTTTACTGAATTTTTGAAAATATTTGAAATATATAATAAAACTTTTGAAAATCCAAAAATAATTATACAAAGACCATGAGTAATTATATATATATAATAAACTATATATAGTAAAACACTAATGTCAATATATAACCTCTTAATTAATGTAAAATAGAACATCTCTCTGAAATTCCTAACATATTTTTCAAAAAAGGTTTGGATAAATTAAGGTATTTATCCGCAGGAGAACCAATAAATAACTGGTATGCAGTTATGGTAATGCAGTGAAGTGGAGTGGTATATTAGTTATATTTTGATAAATAAATCTTGCCTGAAGATGAGAAGCAAAGCTATAGCCACTAGAGATCAGGCAATGATAACAAACACCTTTAATCCCAGAATTTAAGAGACTGAGTCAGACGGATCTCTGTGAGTTCAAGGCCACCCTGGGCTACACAAAATCAACGTAGAAATAAATCCAGGTGGTAGTGTCCTACACCTTTAATCCTAGTACTAGGGAGTCACAGACCTTTAATCCCAGCACTGGAGGGAATATAAAATGAGAGGAAGGAGAGGCTCTGTCTGCTTAGTCTGGTCGCTCAGCTTTGGTAGAGGCAAGACTTCTCAAGTGAATTGGCTTCTTTGCTTTTCTGGTTTTTGGATTGAACCCCAATATCTGACTCTGGGTTTTTATTATTCATGCTACGGTGAAGAACTACTCAATAATGGAAAGGTGAAAAGGACACGTGCTATGCATGAAACAACATAGAAAAATCTCCAAAACTTGTCATGGTCTAGAGAGATGGCTCAGAGATTAAGAGTGCTTTTCACTCTGCAGAGGACCTGATTTCGGTTCCCAGCACCCAACCATCTCTAACTTCAGTTCCAGGCTGATGTCCTTTTCTACCCTCTGTGGGCACTGCATGAATGTGGTGCACAGACATACATGCAGGCAAGACACCATATGCATACATTAAAAAATAAATTATAAAACAAGCAATAAAACAGTGTTCCCTGTGAAAAATGGAAGAGGGACAAGCTGCCCATCTGTAGGATCAGAAGCACCTCAGCCCAAGCTCTCAAGCCAGGAGCAGAGTTCACCTCATTTCAGCAAGACTCCTGCTATGCCTTTTTCCTTGCAGAGGATGAGGATACAGAAGCCAGGACAGGGAGACCAGGGTGCTCTGTGCCTTGAAATCTTCCCTGAACATTGGGGGACAGCGGTGGGGGGGAGAAGAGGCAGGGCTGGGTCCTAAGAAGCATTCATTTGGGAAGAAGTTTCATTTGCTGGAGTATGTGTGAGAAGAAGTTTCTGCGGGAGTGTGCATGTGCGTGCATGTGTGTGCGCGTGCATGCAGTTTAGTGTCCTAAATACAAAATATGATTTCCAGTGACACTCTGTGTATGTTGATGGCATACGCATGGGTCCCAGCTGCAGTGCTTCAGGGCATCACAATGAGTTAGCTAGCAGAAGGCAAGGACACCAAGAACCCCTGACGTGTGCCCATTTCAAGATGGGCTTCCAGTGAGGATGCTTGTCCTCTGCAGAGCACAAACACTTCTGAAAATGCTGGGCCTGCTGTGCATCCTGTGTTCCTCTGGAGGGTGTAGGAGAATGGGCCACAGTGTACCTGACCCTTTGGCCCAGAGAGCCTGGCAGCAGGTGAACTAACCTGGCCTGCCCTGCCCGCCCTGTGGTGGCTGCTGTGTCAACAAGTCCCTGGCTTTAGGCAGCTGTGGAAACAATCTGGAGTTCAATCTCCTGAAGGGCTGCCATTACCCTGATGGGTGGGTGGAAAGTACAAATCAATCTCTCTCTCTCTTTCTCTCTCTCTCTCTCTCTCTCTCTCTCTCTCTCTCTCTCTCTCTCTCTCTCCCCGTGTGTGTGTGTGTGTGTGTGTGTGACAGACAATCAGACAGACAGAGACAGACTAAATCCTCAAACTTGGAGTCCCTGTACTTTCAAGCCTCCAAACTATTCACATTCCCTGACACCTTTGAAATTCAAGGCAGTCCCTTTGCTGCAGGAAAGCAGCAGCCCAAAGAAGTCTTTGAGAGACTTTCTTTGCTCAGGTCCCAGAAAGACAGAAAGAAGCAACACTAGAAACCTGGCATGTGGCTCCTTGTAACAACACCCTCTTGGAAAAGGATCCTTCGAAACATGGATTCCTAGGAGACACTGGGAGTTCCCTGCACAGATACACAGCTGAGATATAAATCCCTGTGTAGGAGCTGGGATGTAGTGTTGGTGACCAAGTCCTCCACACAGGCATGGGTGTTGCAATTGACTTGTAGAAGGGGAAGGAGCATGAGGAGTTACCTCATGGGGGTGATTGGAACGACTGAAAAGAGAGGAAATGGGGCCTGGAACATGAAATTCCTAGCTGGGAAATTACTTTGGCTGTGGAAATTTGAGGGAACCTAGGGCACTGGCCTAAGGATTTATAGGCATAGGGGAAAACAAGGCCTTCTGGATCTGTTTAGGCTGATGGACGCAGCTTGGCATGGCAGGGGAGAACCAGGTATTCAGACAGAAGCTGTCCAGAAGCAAGTGTGAAGATTTTTTACTTTAGCTGTAGAAAACAAAATGAACATAATCCTAGCTGGCTTGGATCAGTCCTTCAGGAAGCAAGAGACCCATAAATAAACCATTAGTTCAAAAGACTGTGGAATGCTGTGTGTTGTTTCCAGCTTGGAATCGGTAGGCCGTATCTTGTGGAGTTCTTCTCTGTTTTCCAGGGTCGTTTTCTGACACTTAAAATCTTGGTCATGGGAGGTGGACATTCCTAGGTGACATCCTCCAGGTGAGTCAGGACAGTTAGGAGCACCTACTCTTTCTTTGTTCCTGTAATCACTATGTCTCTTCTCAGAGACGACACCAATGCTTGACATCTGGTAAAGGAGCATTTGAGGTGCACAGAGGAACAAATCCCCGAGTCCTGGGAGCCCTGAGAGGGGTGGCCACACCCCAGGAACAGAAGCAGGGACTTGGAAGGCTGCCTATCTGGAGGAGAAGTAGGCAGTGCCTGCAGAGGGTTTGTTTCCCTGCCAAGGGACTCTGTGAAGATGAAACCAGGGAGCTGGAGCAGGAGGAGGAACAGGAGTCATTTGAGAGTTCCAAGTGAAGCCCTTACAGGGTCCCCACGAGTCCAAGATGACTAATCCTGGGGCGGGGATGAAAGAGACAGTCCAGAAATTCAGCAAGCTTCCCTTGGTCACTAGGACCTGGGGCCCAGATGTTCTCAAGCTTCATTGAAGATGGAGGCCAGCTGTAGCCGGAATGACTTTGTTCAGATCCCAGAAAAGTTCTGCCCGTAAGCTGCTAGCAGTTGAGATAGGAAGACAAAGACTTTCCTTCCGCTTTCAGCTTCCAGGGGAGAGTTCTCTAAGGCTGCAATGGATTATGTGCTAGAAGGGAGTAGGGCATGAACACCACTGATCTTCCAGAGGCCCTGGCTGGGAAAACACGTGGGCATCTGGTCGACCTATTTTTCTTTCCCACCTGCAAGGTGACTTCATTTCACAATTGCCGGGTGAAGGCAAAGGCTTGCCAGTGGGTGGGGACAAAAAAATATCTGAGGTAGGTCTGGGACATCTCTAGAGAATGCATGGTGTTACAGGGCCAGGGGGAAACTCTTCTCTGACCCAATCCCTGTGCACCCTGAACCTAGAAAAGAGACCAGCTAGGTATGAGCTAGCACTGCCTAGTGAGAGGCAAGGGACCCCTCTTCTGAGTATCAAGGGCTGCTGGGACACCAGAACAGTTCACACGTCCTCTACATCCCTGGTATGCCACATATCTGAGTCCTCTTGATTTATGATGTGTGAACTTGTCCACTAGCAAGGTGGTTAAGAGGTTAAGAACACTTGCTACTCTCTCAGTACGGGACAGCATCACATGCACGCATGCACGCAGGCACGCATGCACGCACACATGCGCGCATACGGAAAAAATGGAAGTCCAGAAGCTTTACCTAAAAGACGCCCCGGAAACCAGAGCTTTCAGTGTCCTCTCCAGAAGACTTACCTCTGTACACCCACTGCTGCGTGTCCTGAGTCGCAGTGACCGTTTGTCCAGTCTATTGCTGCTCCTAAGCACATTCTCAAGCTCTGAAGTATGGGCTTAACTCCCCAAAGGGAAACCACATTCACTGGTTTGCAGGAAGGAAGCAAGGAAAGGAAACAGTAAGAAGAAGGAGCTTAGCTGGTAACGGCGGGCGCCGCAAACTGAAGGAGTCCCACTGCAAGCTGCTAGCTTAGCTGCTCCTTTTCTCGCCAAGTGTTTCAAGGCTAGAGTTGTACATTGCAGGAGTGAAACATGTTCAGTCTTAAGTGCACCTGTCCATGTAGCAGGTACCGAGATCCCTGTGCTGCTGAGAGCCAGGGCTATTGAGTTCCAGGGGAAAAGGTGTGCTGTGCACTGTGGCCGGGCCTTCTGTGCGGTCAGCAGAACAGTTAGACCGGGGGCCTGGGAGCTGGGAATCAGGAACCGCCAGGGGTTCTGGACTTTGAGGGCATTCTGTATACAGGGGTGATTTTCTCTAATGGTTCTTGTGATTATCTTTTTATCATGATGTTTAGAAGAAACACTTAATTGATTAAATGATACAGCTCAGTCACTGAGACTTTCTGTACAGATCCCATGAACCAGGCCTCTCAACTCTGGCCTCTTCTAACCTCAGTATCACAGATCTGAACTTTACCACGTTGATCCCATTGGGGTAGGCTACTTGGCAAACCTCACATTGACAAGTTTTGCCACTGTCAGGAAGAGAGCTAATGACACTGCGATCTGACTGTGATGTCAGGCTGGCTGAATAGGTCTGGGATTATGATGGAGAATCATTTTATGACCATAGTGTGGGTTCCAAGGGCTTTCTTTGTCTGGCCCTGAAGGGCCCTTCAAACCTAAACAGTTGGACTGGAAGAAAGTTACTTCTATCTTGGCCATAGAGGAGGGCCAAAAAAGACAGGGAGCAATCCATATTCTAGGCCTTATTAGGCATGGGCCATTTTACATGTTTCTGGAAGGGAAAGCCCAGTGTTCTTTTTTGATGCCGAGTTAATACATCTAGGATGCTTAAATGGCATTGTTTTTTTTTATTTGATTTTTCAAGGCAGGGCCTTACTATGTAGCTCTGGCTGTCCTAGAACTCACTATGTGAACCAGGCTGGCCTCAAACTCACATTTGCCTGTCTCTGTCTGCTTTCTGAGTGCTGGGATTAAATGTGTGTGACACTATACCTGGCTAACGGGCTCTAATTTAAAGCATACACTATGTAAAAGTAATTGAGATTATTCAATGTATGGGCTCTGACCCTGGGTTCACTGTTCATTCTTTTCTGGCAAGTTACAGGGAAACTTAGCTTGTGACTTCCTTGGATTTATGAGAGAATCGTTTTCAACTAGAAACACTTCCACAGAAAATATACTTTTATACCTACTTTTCATTATTGTAAAATATCCTCTTAAGCTAACATATTTATTGTTGGCTCCGGGGGGGGGGGGGTCACACAAAGATGTGGAGAGACCATCAAAGTCTAATAAATCAGAAGCAAACTTTATTCCAGAAACCAGAATCTAGGAAAAAATTTTAAAAATAAAATAAAAAATCTCCATGGGGCACAAAAAGCTTTTCAGGTAGCTGAGACCCAGCCAAAGATGGATTCTGTAAGGCTGTGGCAAAGGCTGGTTTCTGAACCCACCTTTTTATAGTAGAGGCTCCAAGATTAGGTCTGAACAAGGGAATTTTTACAATTTTGAGGTAAAACTCAGATACATATTGCCTTGTTTTACAATCTCTATTAACAGTTTTTAGTTAAATTAGTATTTGTACTTAATCTATTGTCTTCCTTGGCACTTCCAGGTGGTGTTTACCGAAGCCCTGTGATCTCTCCCTTGATGCTGCCAGTTTCACATAGCAGGGCTAATGCGTAACCCAGAGGTCATATAGCTATTTCCTAAAAGTTGACTCAGCTCATTACCTCTCAGTTTGCAGAGAGATGCTTTGGCATTGTAAACAGATCTATGAGTTGTAAAGCGGAGTAACCCACTGTTAACAGTTCATCCTTAAGCTGCTGAGAAAGCTGCTGACAGTCTGTGCTCATTCTCCTAGGCTTACAAATTTGTACTTTTTTTTATTTCTACATTTTTATTTTTGGAAACTACATTTTTGTATTCTTATTCTTGGACCCTTCATTTATGAAAAACAAGCTCATTCCAGTCTATCCTGTTCTTTCCTTTTAAAAAAAATAACTTTTAATTTTGGAATAATCTTAGATCCACAGCAAAGTTACAAAGGTAGTTCCGAGTTTCCATGTGCTTGCCACCTCCTCCTGCCATCTTATACGACTAGGTCATATTAGTCTGAATCTAGAGCGTGACGCTGGATGCTACCCATTAGCTAGATTCCAAGCACCGTTCCAAGTTTCCTAGTCCCTTTTCCAGTTTCATTGTTGTGTCCCAAGATCTAATCCAGGATGCTACATTGCATTTTGTCATCCTGTTTCCTTTGGTCCATAGCAGTTTTTCATGGCCCCGCCCCATTTTTAATGACATAAAGGATTTAGAAGAGTTCGGGCCCGGCATTGTGTACAATTGCCTGAATTCTACAAAAATTGTTTAATGTTTCGTTCACATTTAGGTTGGCATTGGGGTGTCTGGGAAAGAGCATCCCGGAAATGAAGTCCCCTTCCCATGCCACCATATTGTGGTCCTGCTGTCAGCAGGATTTGTCACATGTCATCTCAGCTTTGGTCCTGAAAGGTCTCTGTACTACCAAGTTGTTTGTTTCCATATTGGATCCTTTGGAAGGAAGCCAGTAAGCCAGACCCATGTAAGAGGAGGGCTTTCAACTCCATCTCCTGGAGAACTAATAAGGGACTTTGCGGTAGTGGCCAGTCGTGTTTGGTTTCTTTCATAGAGCATTAGGTTTTGGGTTTTTGTTTTGTTTTTTTGAGACAGGGTTTGTTTGTGTAGCCTTGGTTGTCCTGGAATCCACTCTGTAGACCAGGTTTTGACTTTTACCCTTCTCCCCCATTCTGTCTTCCTTGCTAAGCTGTGAGAGTGCATTCCTAAAGCTAGCCACCAATGTCTGTTCCCTTATGTGGATACGTCTTCCTTCTGAGGCTGATCACTAAGGCCCAGTTATCAAAGTACTGAAGTCCAGCAATCAAAAGCCCCCTTTTTGACTGCCCTAACTAACATGCCCATTCAAAACAAATCAACTCATCCTAAGAAAAGTAGCGTGGGGAGTGGGGAGGATCCATTTTTTTCCCTGTATAAATTGTGGTTTGCCTATGGGCCACATCTGTCTCCTCTCTACCCAGAGGCAGTCCTTTGTCCCTTCTCTTATTCCCTGCCCTCGGTTCCTCTGAGGCAAATAAATCTCCTTTGTGCTGAAAACTTGGACTTGTTTGGTCCTGGTCTGTCCTTCCTTTCACGTATTAGTATTTTATTATTTTTAATGGGTGATCAATATTCAGTTGTGTAGACAAATCCGATTTTGTGCAGCCTTCTATATGTTGGTAATTTTGAGTTGTTTCCATCTGCGACGGATGTGGATAACGAAGTTGTGAACATTCTTGCACAAGGACTGGAATTGCTAGTGTTGTTAGGTTAAGGGTGACAGATCTAATTTTATAGAACTCGCTAGCATGTTTTTCAAAGTACTATATTCTGCAAAGCTCCGCTGTATTCCTTCCAAAGTCCGCAGAGTTCAACGGTATCTATCATTGGTGGAACTGGTTTACAGCACGTATCTTTATCCAGTTCTGTGTACAGGCAATTTGGATTCTTACATTTTTCACAAGATAGATACTGGTATTATTCCCATTTTATGGGTGATGAAGCTGAGGCAAGCAAGGCTTATCACTTTGAAAAGCCAAAACCTACAAAGTGATAGAGCTTGGGTATTGGGGCCCAGGTAGTTTGGGTTCAGAGTCTCTTTTCTTAACCAATACTTACACTGCTCATAGTGGTATGTGAAACGGGCTGGGAGAAGTAGGTGCCATGACTTGACGGAGATGCCTGGACTTGCCCTCTGTTCTCTCTTTCTTCACCTTTCAATCAGTTTGATTCCTAATGACCGCTTTTCTCCATTCTCTATGAGGTAAAGGGTAAACCGCAGGCTGGTAGAGTATCACCACTAGGTGGCGACAGAAAGCTATCTAGATAGCAAGAGCTCTTGCTAGAGCAATTAATCCCCTGAAGAGGAAATCAACATGAACCCATGGAAATGTTTCTCATTCCTGAATAATTAAATTCACAGGAAAGAAGTGAAGTCGCTGGTGCTTAATTGACGTAGAAATGCCTTGGGGACAGTTGCTGGTGTTCTGCACAAAAAGAGCTGGTGATGGTGCATGCATTTGCTCTCTGCAAACCCAGGGGAGAAGAACTCACTGTTAGCACATTAAATGTTGATAGCAATGCCATTTTTTTTAAAAAAGATATATTTCTTAAAAAATAAATAGTTTTTTTCAGAATAAATGAAGTTTTCGGGTTTTTTTTTTTTTTTGTGTGTGTGTGTCAAGAAGAATCTTAGGTTTCGTTAAAGAGCTTTTCTCCATACATTAAGACAATTGCGTGGAGTATTTCTTTTATTCTGCTAAAGTGGCAAATTAAATTGACTTTCGGGCAGAAAAAAATCTGTATTTCAAGTATAAATACCACGTACAGGTGAGAACGCAAAGAAAGCCAAGCAGCGAGCAGCAGAGGTGATCAGGGTCTCTGAAATTGGCTTTCCGGTTGTCTAGGATTACACTTCTATACGTGGGAGATTTTGCTTCTTCTTTCCTTTCTTGGCAACGTCCTCACAAGCTTTGGTAAGGTTAGCTGGGAGATGCATCAGTTTTCTCTGGGTTTTTGGTTGAATGTATTCCTTTTTTGCAATCTGCTGGGCAGAAACAATTCAAGCTATACATTAACTTCTTTATTAGACTCACAACCGGTCCTACTCCCATTTCCTGATATGTGAATTTTGGCGACGTGTCTATTTTTCAGAAAATATTGATAGTGTGCTCTTATTACAATTACCATCTATATGCTCTCTGGTGGTGCGTCCTGTTCACTCTGGTGATGTGCCCTGTTCACTCTGGTGATGTGCCCTGTTCACTCTGGTGGTGTGCCCTGTTCACTCTGGTGGTGTGCTCTGTTCACCATCTGTGTGACCTCTGGTCATGTGTCCTGTTCACTCTGATGGTGTGCCATGTTCACTATCTCTATGCTCTCTGGTCGTGTGCCCTGTTCACTCTGGTGGTGTGCCCTGTTCACCATCTGTATGCTCTCTGGTCCTGTGCCCTGTTCACTCTGGTGGTGTGCCTTTTTCACCATCTGTATAACCTCTGTTCATGTGCCCTGTTCACTCTGGTCGTGTGCTCTGTTCACTATCTGTATGACCTCTGGTCGTGTGCCCTGTTCACTATCTGTATGACCTTTGGTGGTATGCCCTGTTCACTATCTGTGGGACCTCTGGTCGTGTACCTGTTTCTGAGGGTTGCATTTATGTTTTCTCCGGCTGGAAGTGTGTGGATGGTATTCATCCAAAAAGCCACTTTGGCTTTGCTGATTTTTCTTTCTGCTGTTTCATTAACTTCTTCTTTTATCTTTATTATTCCTATCTCTTATTTTGTTTTGATTTATGTTGTGTTTTTCTAGCTTCTTAAAATGGAAGTTGAAGTAAATCATTCTTGAGCCTTCATTTTTCATAAACTATGTATTGAAACACAATTTTTCCATTATTATCTTTTGCTGTTCCACAAAATTCAACAGACCACATTTTCCTTCTAAGTCTAAAATATTCTCTATTTTCATTTGATGCAGGAATTATTTAGAGCTGCATCATAGTTTGCAAACATTTCTGTATTTCCTACTTTTTCTTTTATTGACTTCTAAATTATTTTTACAATGATCAAAGAAATACTCTCAATTATTCTATTTTTTTGAACTTAAGAATTGTTTTATGATTGGTGTGTGCTTATTTTGGAAAATGTCCTATGTATACTTGAATAGGTATATATTCTGTAGTTGTTCAGTTAGGCTAAGTTGCTTAATGGTGTGGTCCAAATCTTCATAACACTGTAATTTGGGGGCTGCCCTTTCCTCCCTAGATGGCTACTGAGAGAGATGTTCTGACTTCTTCAACAATGAGAATTATATTTTTAGTTTTATATTTCTGTTGTATGTATCTTGAAGCTACAAGTCTATCCTATTAGAGGCACTAAAAATGAAAGGATTTTTCTGTTTCACCTCTCTGAAGACTTTGAAATCTCTGTGTCACTTGTAAGATGTCATGAGTCAAGGCTGTTTTATCTGGTATTCTGCAGCCATACTGTGGACATTGTGCTCATGTTTTCACGTAAAACATTTGAAAGCAGGGTCGTTGTGCATTTATGCAGCTTTCCTTATGGCTTGTTTGACACATGTAGGTGAAACTGGCTTCAAACTCTAGGTAGCTGCAAATGGCTTTGCATTCATCTTCTACCTGCTCCTCCAAAGTTCGGGGATACAAGTATGAGACACCATGCTTGTTTGGACCATCATTTTTATTGGAATGTTTAGTTCACTTACTTTGAAAACAATTTCTGATGTAATTGAGATAGTCTTCTATTTATATTGACTTTGTCCCATGTGGCCTGTGTTCTCTTTTATGTAAAACAAGTTTATTTACTTATTCTTTCTTTTTTTTCCTTTTGCTTTTATTTGATTTTGGTATTGATTTTTTTTGTCAGAACTTGCCAAACTGATAATGTAAAATGAATGAATATAATCTTATATAAAATACAGTCATAAAGTTGGTATTTCAGAAAAACAAATAAAAAGGTTAAATTGATAAAAGAAAGAGATCAAATTTAAATTTGTTTTATTTTTAATGTTTTTAAAATTTTAAGTGATATGTAATTTAACATTTTAATTGATACATACTTATGGCTTATGGTGTAATATTTTGAAGCATGTATATAATGTGTGATGATCAATCAGGGTAATTAGTATACCCATCATTTCAAATTGTTATTATTTCTCTGAGTTGGAAACCTAAAAATCCCCTCTTCTAGCTATTTTGTAATGTACAATAATTTCTTATCAACCCCAGTCACCTTAGTGGACTAGACATTAGAACAAACAGCTTCTGTCTGACTGTATTTTTACAACTGGTAGCCAATTTCTTTTTCCCTCTCTTTCCTAGGCGTCCAGCATCTGGTGACTGTTTTTCTGGGCTCAGAGTCTATGAGATCAACTTACTTAGCTCCCACATACGAGAATGTGCAATACCTTTCTATGCTTGGTTAATTTCACTTCATATTTTTTAGAATTACCTCACTTTAAGACACTTTAGAGATGCTGGCCCAGTGCTTTCCATGCAAGCGTGAACACTTGAGTTCAGTCCCCCAGAGTACATATAAAGATGCTGAGCTCAAGGCTTCCTGGACATCTAGTCTAGAGAAATGGACGAGCTCCTAGTTCAGTGAAATACCAGCCTCAACAAATAAGGTGGAGAGCCATTAAGAAAGACACCTGGTGTTAACCGGCAACTGATGTGCACATATGTGCACACAGCACATGCATAGCTACATGCAAATATGCACATATGCACACACAAATAGCATCAGATGACTTCACTTTTGTTTTTTATGTTTCATATTTTTAACTGAAGAATTCCCCTTGCCCACTTTTGTCTTTATGATCCATGATATTTATTTACTAGTATACTATTTTTAGTTTATTATTTACTTCTAAAATAGTTTTCATGTGTATAATATTTTCTTTGGTTTTGCTAACTCCAACTTTGCATCCTCCTGTTCTTTTCTTCAGTATTATTTTTGAGTTATTTTGGTCCAAATTTAAATTGTTTGTAAAGTTTACTATTATTTTATCTTTTTAATATTGATACTTTTTATTATTTACTTATGTTTTTAAGTTAAAATTTTTATATTTTTGAGAATTTCACATGAGTGCTGTATTATGTGATTTCAATCTTTCCCCTCCACTCCTCTCATTTTCTTCTACTCACTCTTAAATTCGTAACTACTTAAAATTTTTAACATTTTTATTAATTATTTGATAATTTTTTGCAATGTATTTTGATTATAATCACCTCACTCCTTCTTGTAATTCCTCCTAGATTTACTCCTGCTTCTCCTCTGTCTCCCAACTGTGTATCCTTAAATTCTGTTTAGAAAACATTTAGCTTGTTTATTTAAAATCTGAGGATAAAAGTTTCCTTTATTTTATATGTATGCCTTTCTGGCTTATTTTCATTTCTTGAAAGAATATAACTTTATGATAATTTGTATGAATTTGACTTTTTATTATTCCTCCTGTCTATATTTCAGTAAAATGTATTTGACTGTACTAGAAGGAAAGACAGTCAGTAGGTAGCTTCCTAGTTCATGTTTGGATGGAAGTGTCACCCCCCCAGCCACTGGCGTCCATATATTCCAGAGGTTTGGGATGTTTGGTTTAAAGTGTCACCTCAGCCCTGGCATCCATATATCCAAAGAGTCTGGAATGTTTGGGTGGAAGTTCCATCCCAAGCCCCCTCCCCCTGGCAGTTGCCTCAGTCTAGACTCTACCTCCAAAAATGCCAGCCAAACAAAGACCCCTCCCCAGAGATGCTCAAGACCACTTCTACAGGGTATTTAAACTACCCCCCCCCCCCCGAAAACAAACACGTGGTTTTCCAGTAGGTCTTCCTTCCCTGTCTCCTCTCTGGGGGGCTGGAAGGCCACCTGGGAGTGTTAATATCCTTTAAACCTGGTATTTTTTTCTAATTTGGTTTGATTTGGTCTGGTGTAGAGGTTTATTGCGGCACAAAAACTTTTCAATTCAGAGTTCTAGAATTTTCTCCTCCGTAGAAACACTGCTTTTTGATAGAATCTAGTTTTCTTCCTTCCTTCCTTCCTTCCTTCCTTCCTTCCTTCCTTCCTTCCTTCCTTTCTTTCTTTTTCACCTCTGTTGTTCCTGCTTAATAGAGAGGCTTTGATTAGAAGCAAGATCTGGTCTAGAATCCAGATCACCTCAGCCACTCTCTGATTTAACTGGGTCCCTTTGTTCTCAGTCAGGAAAACCCTTCACGTTTTGACTGCTGTTCCTTAGGAGAATGTATATAAAGATAAAACACTTTCATTTATGTCTAATTTCTATAATCAAAAATGAAATGGAAACTACTCAGAAGAATGATGGACAAAAATTATAAGCTGGCTGTCCACAGAAGAGAAAATTCCAATGTCAAGTAGGCATATGAGAAGGAGCTTCATGTCATCTGCAGTTAGAAATGCAAGTAAAATGAGAACATAGTTTTATCTGATTCAGCACTAAGAACACTACAGTCATCTAATATAACTATATACGGAGGACAACACTTGGATTCTACTAAAGGGATTCTGAAAAAAAAATGACAGAATTGTTATGATTTAAAAAAAAAAATGCTGCAAGATTGCCGGTGGCAGTAGGCAGCAGAAATGCTGTAGGTCCCTGAATGGTGGTAACGGGCCATGTGACAGAAGGCAGCGGGCCCTGGGAGCAGCCAGTCCTAGGCAGAGATGGCTATGCAGTGGCGGGCTGGTCCTGGCACCAGTGAGGTTACCTGACCTGGAAAGCCACCAGCCCTGGGCAGGGCCCAGTCATGCAGCGGCGGGCGGGCTGGTCCCAAGTTCCCAGCGAAGAGCAGCATGTGGGCAGGTGAGCGGGTGGGAGGCACATGGACAGACACAGCATACAGAATAGAATTCGATATTTAATAGTTGAATTATGGAATGGGAAGGAAAGAGGGGAGAAGGGGGGAAAGAGAGGAGAGAGAGAGAGAGAGAGAGAGAGAGAGAGAGAGAGAGAGAGAGAGAGAGAGAGAGAGAAGAGAAAGAAGAGGACAGAGATGGGGGAAGAGAAAAGAAGGGGAGCATGGGGGCTGAAGGGAACAAAGAGAGAATCAAGATGGCGAGAGGAGGGGAGGGGCCACAGGGAGTGGCGTGGCTTGTCTCTTAAAGTGGCAAACAATCATAACAAGAATGACAGAAATAAATGTGATGGCAAGAAAATTCCACCTGCCATGTTCTCTCTGATTTTGGGGCCTTTGCTTAATACTGTTCCTATATCTTTGGATTTTCTGTCTGCCTTTTTTTTTTTTCTGGTTGTAACTCACTTTTCAGGTCTTAACTATTGTAATATTAAGTTGGAAACATCACCCCAGCCCCTGGCCTGGGAGTTGTTTTGGGTAGACTCCACCTCCCCACCAACGCTGACTCCCTCCCCAGGGAGGGTCAGGACCTCTCCCACAGGCTATTTAGGTTCTTGCTGGAAAAAGGAACACGTGATCACAAGTTTTGCATGGTCTCCCTGTTATTCTTTTGGTCTCTGGTCCCTTTAAGGGGCAAGCCACGCCCACTCCCAGCGACTTCTGACCTCTCATTGCCATCTTTCTCTCTTTCTGTTTCCTCTCTTGGCGTGTGCATACGTGTTTTTGTCTTTCTCTCTCCCTTTTCCTATTTCTGTCTTTCTTTCTCTTTTTAAGTAATAAATGTTCAGCCTTATGTCTATTTACTATGTCCTGTAAGCCTTTTATCTGCCGTCTCCACCCACCCGCTTGGGTGACTCTCCCGGCTGCATGGCAGCACCAGGCCTGTCCGGGATGAGCAACCGCTCTGCGACTGGCTGTGGGGAATCTGCACCACTCTAGCTGTCTCTGCCTGGACTAGCGGCTGTGGTCACGCCAGCATTATATTTTTAAGGAATAAAACTCCCCCTCTCTGTCTCACCACCCCCATGCTTCTGGCCACCGCGAGAGCACTGCATTCATTAAATGTAGGCATTATTAATTTGGTCTAATCTGGTATAATTGGAATTATTTTGCATCTGTGGAGGGCTCTTAAGATTTTTCCAAACAACTATCATTTTTTAAAGAAAAAATATTTTTACTATTTTTAAATTTATGTGTATGTGTATATGTGAATGATGCAGGTGCCCGTGGAGGCAAGAAGAGGTTGTTGAATCCCCTGGAATTGGAATTGTTCTGTGAGCTGCCCATTGTTGGTTCTGAGAACTGGACTCAGGTCCTCTGCTAGAGCAGTAAGTACCCTTAACTGTGGAACTATCTAATAGATGCCCCAACTGTCTTTTAATATACATATAAAAAAAGTCCACTATTGTAGTGGTAGTCATTATTCAAGACATCATAAGACCTTAAAAGCATGACCGGAGCTTCTCTGAGGATGAAGACATTTCTCTATGAACTGTAGATGCAGATCATGTCTGAGAATTTCCAGCCTTCGCTTTCTAATGGCACCGTTATGCCCAGATCTGCAAAGTTCCCCCCAAAACCAACAAGGAGACCAAGTCCCATATATAAAAGTAAAGAGCCTTTATTTTATACAAGTTTGCAAACTCGATCTCTCCATGTCCCGAGCTCAGTTAGAGTTGGGTTGTTATAGTAGTAAAGGTGGGGGTGAGGGATTTCTAAGGTTCAGTACCCCTGATTGGCTGACATTTGTCTAGTGGTGTCCTGGTGAGTGTGCTGGCAGGTTACAAACGGTCGGAACATTAGGAATTTCCTTTGGATGATCTGTTCCTGGGTGGTGCCTGGGTGATCTCAGTCTGTGGTTCTTCCTGCAACCAGGTATTGCTGCAGGGTAAACTACTGAGACTCAGGCCTCCATTAAACTTAACAATGGCTGAGTCCTACACTGGCAGGTGATAATAGTTGGAAAAGTAAAGAACTTCCTTTGGGTGGCCTGCTTCAATTTAGCTTATCATGACTGGCTGCTACAGGTACCTCTATGAATTTTGGACTTGCTTTTCAAGTTCCTATAATCTTGTAAGCTATTCCACATAATGACAATTTTACATTTGATTTAGGTACTTTTTCTGTTGATTGATAAAGCACCCTGACAAAAACAACTTAAAGGAGAATACATTGTGGTGGGGAAGCCCCGGGAGTGGGAGCAGGAGCTGGAGGCAGCTGACCAGAGCTTTCTTTTTACCCAGTCCAGGACCTAACCCCAGGGAATGGTGCTGCCCTACTCAGGTGACTCTTCTGCCTTAACCTATTCAAGGTAACCCCAGATGCTAAATTTATCTGCACAGTCCCTCACAGGTGTGCCTACAGGCTTGCTTCCTAGGTGTGTCCAGATTTGTCAAGTTCATAGTCAACATTGATAATCACAATTTTTTATGCAGATGGAATATCCACCACCCAGAAGTGTTTCAATTTCATGTAGTATTGAAATATTTGCATATTGTGAAGTTGGAAATCTGGAGCATGGGACCCCATTTTAAACAGAAAATTGGTTTATGGTCCACTTACTCTTTATATGCATAGCCTGAAGGTAATCTTACACAGTATTCTTCATATGCTTGCACTCTGGACTCCACATCTAAGGATTCGTGGAATAAGTTTTTACTTGTGGGCATAATTTAGCATTCAAAAACTTGAATTGTGAGCATTTGGGATTTAGATTTTCATATTAGAGGCGCCAGACTGTATCTGTATATAGGTATATACATACAAATACATACAGACTCATATGTATATGAGTATGTACATATGAGTATATGTACAAATACATACAGACTCATGGACTACATGGACTACATATACATGCATGTATATGCATATACTGGCTCTCTTAGTTGTATAAAACCTCACAATTGCTGTATTAGATTGCATAATCATTTGTTTTCTTTCCCGTCAGACTGTAAATACCACTAAAGCATAAATGTTGTCTGCCTTATTTATCTTATTTTATTTCTGATATCTACAATATTGCATGTATTCAAAATTATTGAATGAATTAATGAACTTTCCATGCAAGCTGTAGAATCTAAGACACTCAGTATAAAAAAATTCTTAACAGAACTGCAGTGAGCTTCCTCAATGTACTGTAGGATTAGAGAAGAGAAGAGTAAAAAGCCTTCCAGAAAGTTCTGGTAAATTCTGATGCCAAATAGTGACCATTCTTGTGGGAAATCATCCTTTTGATAAGTCACTTTGTTTCTTTCATTGGAAGAAAGAAAGTTGAGTGTAAAGGTTACTAATTTCTGCACTACTGAAGAAGTTTCAAAAAATGTTCCTGGTATTGCTCAAGGGTCATATCTATATTACATGTATGTGTATATGTATGTATGAAATATAAGTACTAAAAAGTCAATTGGCCCATAATCACATACTCTAGAACTTTAATTTCACTGTTAAATTCCAATGAAAATTGACTTTCATCTGAGTCAGCACAAAAGGTATTACAATAATCTATTATGATAAATGTGAAAGAATGCACTGGAATCTTGGCATTTAGCATAGAATAGACACTTTGAATATCTTGTAAGTATTCAAAAAGGAGGCAGGGGAAAGAAATAAAGCCAAGAGAAAAGAACTGATGACAATGCATCTTAAAGAAGGAAAACACTGTGTATTAGCGTCTTTTACTTTAGAAAATTTCTGAATTGTTCCCTTTACCTATGCATTTCCAAGGAGTCTTGTTGAGGCTAGAATCATCGGATACACCAATGGCGTCTCACTCTCTAGGGTCATGTATGAGTGCTGCATCTTTAACATGCAGCTAGGTGACTGTGGTATGGAGCCAGTTCCGAAAAGTAAGTTTTAGGGACTTTAGGACACACCCTCTTTTTCATCTCTCAGGCCAAGCAAGGTCAACTTCCTAAAATGTTCTTCCTGTGGTTTATTCTTCTTAGCTACTGGGGTGTATTTTATCTGCTTATTCTCCATACAGCATTTGATGGGTGTATTATTTTATAAGATTATAGCCTTGAATTTGGAAAAGAACAGAAAAGCTGTAACATATGTTTGTTTCTGGCACATTGGTTGTTTTCTCAGTTCAAGCATTCTCTCACACAGACCAGTGAACATGTTGCCATTTGTAGGACTCAGCCAGCCCTGTTAAGCTTAATAGAACAGACCACCCAAAGGAAGTTCTTTACTTCTAACCATTATCACCTGCCAGTGTAGGACCCAACCATGATAAGCTTAAGGGAGGCTGAGTCTCAGCAGTTTACCCTGCAGCAATACCTGTTTGCAGGAAGGACCATAAACTGAGATTACCCAGGCACCACCCAGGAACAGACCATCCAAAGGAAATTCCGAAAGTTCCAACCATTGTAAATAGGATCACCTGCCAGCACACTCACTAGGACATCCCTAGACAAATGTCAGCCAATCAGGGGTCCTGAGTCTTAGAATTCCCTCCCCCCCACCTTTACTACTATAAAAACTCAACTCTAACTGAGCTCGGGGCTTTCCCATTATTCCAATACATTGGACACGCAGAAAGACTGAGTTTACAAACTTGTATAAAATAAAGGCTCTTTGCTTTTACAAACGGGACTTGGTCTCCTTGTTGGTTCTTAGGGGATTTTGCAGATCTTGACATAACACCATTCAACTGCAAATCTATGATAACTCATATCCTTCTCAAGAAGGACCAAAGAATTCAGATTTCTGGGAAAATAACAGCTGACTTAGATTAGGGTATGATATAGGATTTTTCTATTAATATCATTGACTTACTCCAACACTTGATCCAATATTTCAGAAAGAAGTTTAATTACTAGCAAGAGCTCTAGGCATAAAATAAAATTACAGTTCTCAGGACCTTGAGTTTAAAACCTAGCTGCACTGCGAATACAGTTTTTATGGTTTGTTTGCCTTTCTAAAACTGTACAGCCTTAATCACAAAAATGATGTTTCGTACCTCAAATTGAGTAAAAAGAGCTAGTCCTCATTGTGGTCAGCCAGTATGTCTCAGTGTTAGAACACTTGCCTATCACGTGTGAGACCCTGTATTTAATCCCCAGTCTCTCTCTCTCTCTCTCTCTCTCTCTCTCTCTCACACACACACACACACACACACACACACACACACACACGTGATATAAATGTACTGACTTAATTTACTAGTTTTAAGTGGAAAGGGAAAATATTAACCTGAGTATACGATGATTCTATTTGTGTTACAATGTATAATGATAACTCTATTTTATAGTGTGTAAGGAGAAATTTGTTTTTGGAAGTAGATCCCATAAACTCTTAATGCATTTCCGGGGCAGGGGAATGTGGAATTGAATTGTGGACATAGGAAAATAATTTTTTATGCATAGTCTACATTTTAAAAATTTGGGCACGAGTTTTCTAATATAATGTTTTTCAAATGTATCAAAATAATACAGACTAGCTATAAGGTATCATAATTACCTTCAAGATTTTTTTCAAAAAAGTATTTTTACCCAAGAGACAATTAGAACTAATAGAAGTGCATTTGCTCTCCCTGGATGATGTATCTGTTCATGCTATCTATGATACATAGAACTACTGACTCTAATTCATTTGATGACTGGCTGCCATGGATTTCCTGTTTCAAGCTAAGACTATGAAGAGACACAAATAGAAGAATATCAGATGAGAGCCCTGATGTCCCACAGCAATGGTGTGTGTTTCTGAGTAGAGCATGATCATTTTCCTAGCTTTTTCACTTACCTACAAAACAACTCATTAGCCACTGGGACAACTACACATATTGATAGAAAAAGCAGTAGGTGTGGCAGGTGCTCATGATATAATCAGAAATAGACTTTGTCCCATATACATAACACACATCTGATCCCATGCGAGTCTGCCAGGTCCTCTAGCACAAGGTAACACAGAAATTTATCAATTATTGATCAGAAATGTGCTAAAGGCCTCAAATTTTCATAAAAAAAATCATGTCCATAGCAAAGGTTTAAAAAGAGAGTTTTCTATTACATGGCAACAAGCTAAGGAGATTATAAGGAGGTGTCCTGCTTCTCTTTCTATAACCAAACACTGCTACCTGCAAGGAGTAGCCCAAAGGGTACTCAAAGGAATGACATCTAGCAGATGGATGTGTTCCACTTTACAAAATTAAAATATATACAGCACACCATTGACACCTATTCAGGTTTTCAAGGGGCAACTGCTTTGAGCTCAAAAAAGACTAATTCAGTAATCATGCATTAATTAGAAGTTATGGCCATGGCCAACATGGGTATACCTGCACAAATAAAGACAGATAATGGTCCAGCACATGTCTCTAAAAATTAAAACATTTTTTTGCTATTATAATATAAAGCATATTACAGGTATACCAAACAATCCTTGAGGTCAGGTATTTATAAAAAGATCAAATCAAACTATAAAGGTTATGTTAAACAAACAGAAAGGGATAAAAAATACCCCCAAAATGGATTGCATAAGGCTTTGTTAACTTTAAATTTTCTTAATGCTAATGAAAAAGAGCAATGGCAACAGAGAGACATTGAATAATAAAAAAATTTCTAAATTAAATCAGCAGGTATATTTCAAAGATGTGTTGGCCTCAAAAACCAGGAGATATGCTATGTTGGGGAAGAGATTTTGCTCTTGTTTCCACAGGAGAAGAAGAGCTATGGATACCATCAAAATAAATAAAAATTCGGTTTAGAAAAAAAAAAAAACTCTTAAAAAAGAGAAATGGCAGCTCATCTGCAGAGGTGGCAATCATACAAGTGGTAAGGAAACCTCATGAGGGTTGGGGCAGGGTTCTGTTCTTATCTTTGCAGAAAAGTACCCATCTTCAAAAAGTCAAGAGACCTTGGACATCTAGATGCCTAAAAAAAAAAAAGATAGCTGTCAAAAATATCGCCACCCCCCCAAAAAAAATCTACAAGGTAAAATTTAATTACCTAGTTAAATTTTATTTAATTTAATGTCTACTTCTCAGTATAATAAAATTTGCAACTCACTTAAGAATTAAAGCTGGCTTTGGAGTTAGACAATAGCTATCCATCTCTAAATAAATCCAGGCATGTTGTTAAAAAAAAAAATTCAGAGTTTCTGTCTCTTAGCAGGAACCATACTGTCCCATTTTGGGTGTGGTCAAATGTACTATATATACAGATGTAAAAACGTGTGCAGCCCCTTGACTGTTGGATTCGGTTCCTGTTCCCTGCTCATGCAGACAACTGCTGACCTGTGAGTCTACCTCTAAATAAAGAGACCTTTATTATGCTCCATTCCGAGCTAGTCTAGTACTGTTTTACTATAATCCACAACAGGACTTTGTGTCTGTTCCCCCTTCTTCACACTGGAATTGTGTCTGGCTTGGACTTGTATAGGTCTTGTGTGTGCTGTCACAGCCTGTGAGTTCCTAGGTGCATCAGTCCTTTTGTATGAAAGACACTGTTTCTTAGATCATCCACCACATCTGGCTCCTATACTCTTTCTATTTCCTCTTCTGCATAGCTCCCTGAGCCTGGAGGAAAGGGGTTTGATAAAGACATCCCAGTTAGTACTGAGTACTTCAACATTTGTTATGCTCTGTGCATTGCTCAGCTGTGGGTCTTTGTGTTAATTACTGTCTACGGCAAGAAGCTTCTCTGATGAGGGCTGAGTTATGCTATGATCTACCGGTATAGCAGTATGTTATCGGGAGTCATTTTGTTGTATGTTCCTTTTCCAGAATGATAGTAAGTTTTCTACCAAGGTCCATGACCTATCTAGTCTCGGGTTCTTGTCCACTACAACAATGTTACCTATGTGTTTCATCTCATGGACTGGTCTTTAAATCCAATTTTAAAATGTGGTTGGTTACTTCCATAACATTTGTGTCATTGTTTTACTGGTGTATCTTGCAGGCTGGTACCTATTTTAGATCGCAGGGGTCATAGCTAAGTGATATTGATGATTACTTTTCTCTGCTGACGGTTTGCATGATACCTTCCAGCATCATGGACACCAGTCAGCATGCTCAGGAGTAGTTGACCAACACAAAATGGTCTCTGATGTGTGTGTGTGTGCTTTTGTTTTGTTTTGGCTTTTTGGAAGGATTTATTTTATTTTATTTTATTTTTAGGTTTTGTGGAGGTTTTTTTTGAGAGAAATAACATAAATTTGAGTGTATAGAAAGGTAGGGAACATTTAAGAGGAATTAGGGGAGGGGAAAGTATGTGGTCAAAATATATTGTATGAAAAAAATTTTAAAGCCAATAGATACACAGAAAAGATACCTTTTACTATTAATTTTATTTCCTAACTGATCAGTAAAGAGAACGATGAATGGATGAGTGGGTGAATGAAGGGAGACTAGAGAAAGGCCAGGAGGGTTTCATGGAAACGATGAGCAGAAGATAAAGGGATTCGGGAATTAATTATAGGGCTATGGGAATGGAATAGTTTTTAGCAGTTCAGTTCGATCTAAAGATGCAGTGCATAGCACATTTAACATCCAGGCTTCGGTTTCTTCTCCTTACTTGTTCTTGGTTCTCCATCAAGCCTCGGTATTTGTGTCAAAGCTTTCTTTAGGAATCTTTCTTCCTTTGTCAAAAGTGACATGTGGAACAAGTAGATCAAAATAAGTTAAGTCTTTGGTGTTCCTACCCTACCTATAAAATCTCTGTATCAAGTGTAGTTCATACAAGCTGAACAGTCAAGAAGTTCTAAGTCTGTTCACCTTCCTACTTTTTCCTTTTTCCTTCTCTTTCAGATGTGGGACAGAACTTAGCTATGTTTTTATTTTTGCTTCTTTGTTTTTATACGTTGGGTTTTCTCACTCTTTTACTAGAGCTCCTTTCCCACGTGACTGCTTGTCTACTGATGTAGGATTTACCTCTGTATGTTGTGATTGCCATTAATTAATAAAGAACTGCTTTGGACCTATAGCAGGACAAAACTTAGTTAGGCAGAGAAAACTGAAGTGAATGCTGGGAGAAAGAAGGGCGGAGTCAGAGAGAAGTCATGTAGCTGCCAAAGATGAATGCCGGAACTTTACCTGGTAAGCCACAGCCATGTGGCGATATACAGAAATAAAAATGGGTTAAATTAAGATGTAAGAGTTAGCCAATAAAAAGCTAGAACTAATGGGCCAAGCAGTGATTTAAATAATATAGTTTCTGTGTGGTTATTTCGGATCTGGGAAGCCAGGACAAACAAGTGGTCTCCTCCTACAGTCTACCATGTGTCTGACTTCCATGCTGACTTAAACAACATGGCTATTTTGTTTCTTTCTTTCTTCTCTCTACTTTCCTCTTCCAGGTAGCTGCTGAGATTTACTACTTGTCTGACCTAGGTGTTATCTTTGGACTCTAAAACTGTCCTCAGACTTAAAGCAAAAAATAAAACAAAACAACAACAATAAAAATAAAAAACCAAAACACAAAATAATACAAACCCCTTGTATTATTTATTCTTGTTTGAATTGGATTTTCTCTTCTTTACAGCTGAACTCATCTTCTTACTGACAACTTCCAAAATCAGTTTGTTTAGTTAGCCAGTGAGTAGGTTAGCCCAATAATTTATAATTTAAATCAGGAGTGTTGTAAGGAAGTAAGGGGGTATATTGATGATTATGTGGGTCAATGGGTATCAACTCGAACTTCCCTGAGCAAAGTGAGATGTTTGGGCAACCCACTTCCAAGATGGTTGCAATTGTGTCAGTAGATGAACTGTGAAACTTTAGACAATTAGTTTCAGATCTCTGGATATCAGCTTTTCCTTATATAAAATGAAATATGACAGGTGTGAGTTTAGGTAGTTTTTCTGCTTACACAATGCTCTGACTTTTCACTCAACGGGACTCTAATGACTGACATGTCCCTTGGAGGACTAATGTTTCTTGGGGTCTTATTAGTCAGCCCTTGCTACAGTAACACTGCATACATAGCTACAGAAACCTCAGTGGCTTGCAGCAACTTTTATTTTTCCTCTTGCTAAATCTGCAGATAAGGTTGTAGTCTGACTGAACTCACTTGAGCTTGATTAGCTAGAATGAGCTTCAGTCTTTGACTTGGGTTCAAGATGTTCCAAAGGTTCCCCCCTTTCTCACAGGAGAGTGCTAAGACTTCCAGAGACCAGGGAAAACCATCCAATGATTTTAAAGCTCAGTGGTAGATTATTGTCTAGCATACCGGAAGGCCCTAGATTTAATTCAGGACATGACAAACATCAACAACAGAAGCAGTAGCAACCGAAGTCTTTGACCTGACATGATATACACGGTCTATACTTACGTTCCATTGACACAGGCAAGTCAAACGACCAAGCACTGTTAAATCAGGACTGTAAACTTCACCCAAGAGAAGTCACATGGTGTAAAGCTTCGATGTATAAAAACATTAAAGGGTAGAAGTGAAAACTTGGTGGCAGTAATTGTACATATTCCTAACAGAGCTTTCTGGCTACCTTGTTTGTTCTCCAGACAACTGAATCTCAGAAGTATTTTGCAAGGTAGCCACAGGACATAACCCAACATGTACAAAATAGGCAAATTGTTATTCATAAAAAATAATAATACCTCTGCAAAATCATTGTGAAGATTATATATTTCAAGAGCCTTGCGCCTAGAATGTCCAACATATGCTACAATTAATACACTTTAATATAATTCAAAAAGAGGGGCCGAAATTGTTTCTTTAGCTCTGATTATGCTCATTTTTATGAGGCCAGAGATGCCAGTGAACATGGGAACCCTGATTTAAATAGAAATAGACTTTCGTGTGAAAGTCATAGCTCGCTCTCTCCAACACCTTCTGTAACATTTGCTCTAAGGAGTTATTTCCTTAAATGAGATCTCACTGATATTTTTTCTACATCCTTTGCTCCCTGTGCATTTCTCTAACTCCTAACGTCAAACGATCTTCCTGCCTCAGTCTCCTAAGTAGCTACGACTACAGCTATATGTCACCATGCCCACCAATGTATCACCATTGAATAATGTCCCTCATTTTCTCCGTCATACTAACATAGCAGCGGCTTCACAGGTTAATCCACTAAAAGTTAGTCAGTTGAGATTTTTGTTATTTCCATATTCATACCAGCCTCTGTGCAAACAGCAGAGAATCACTAATGAGCAGTAATTGAAACCCACAAAGACTGTAATAAACAATTAGGAGAGGGTGTGTTTGATTCCTAGGGTTCTTAAAGTGGGATTCCTAGCATCAAGGAAAAGCTTAATGAGGGGAAAATCTGGGACAAGGATGACTTCCAGTCAGTGTTCAGATCTCTCCTCCTCCCACTTCTACCCAAGACCATTTTCATATTATAACTCTGGGGCCTGGATTCTGAGTCTTTTGCCAAATCATTATCCTTTAAAAGGATGGGTGAGAAACACATTTTTCTATTTAATAAATAATGCCTTTTTGCAATTAATACAGGATGTTAGGGTACATAACAGTATTTTGCCCTTCCTTTTCTGAATATTTACTATGTTCCAGGCAATGCATGAGTGCTGGCGACAGCTTTTGTGTTGGGGCCACTAGCCTTTGTGAAGACAAGTACATGATTTGTATTTTAATAAAGTGTTGGAAGTGATGGATTTGACATCGTGAGATACAGAAGAGCAAGAATATGACAAACATCAACAACAGAAGCAGTAGCAACCGAAGTCTGTTGGAAAGTACATAGACCTTTAATAGCATGACTGTTGTGTGCTTCCAATCTCAGATAACATGAATTATAATGCAAGTGGCCTAACTACCCTAGGTGGTTCATGTTTTATGTAATTATGGAAGTCTTCAGGTAATAGGAATTTCTGTGTAATTTGGTAGAGGCTTGGTTTGAGGTCTGACTCCATGTCTTTGCAGTGTTCTGTACTTCTCATGTAATGCGTTCTTCCTCCAGCTGACTCGTGTTATACTAGACAGGTGAGTGTAGTAGTTCTAAGCTTTACCTCACAATACACTATTCAGTGTGAGGAAGGACAGTTGTGGCATGGTATTCCTCAGGAGGCCTAAAGATTCTTGTTGACTGGATTACTCCTAAACCAATTTCTTTGTGCATTGATTAGGTTAGGCCTATGCTATGGGCCAGGATTTACTGTGATTGACTTGGTCTACATTTCCATCGGTCTTACGTGTGTATGTTCAAAACAAACAGAATTAATTAGTACTGAGCCTTTTTATCTGCTCATGGGTCTTTGGGTCAGTAATTTAGACAAGGGTCAGCTGGAGTAGCTAAGCCTCTACTGTATTGTGTTGTCTGGGTTCACTTACATTTTTAGGGTCACATGGAAGTCAGTTAGGAGCTGATTTGTCTTGCTGTAGGAGTATCTCAGTTCTCTTTTCTGTGTTCTGTCCAGTGAGTTATTGGGTTTATAGACAAAATATAATGTTTCATGAGTGTGAGAATAGAAGCTGTAAGACTTGACAACTTAACTTTGGGCTCCTGCGGTATAATATTTATCATGTCATATATCAGTTAAAATAAGGGATCAAATATCCACGGGAAAAGCTGTACAAAGAACTATGATCATTTAAAATTTATTATTCTTATCATTCCTTTCCTTACAAGTGGAGGAATAGTAACAATTTCCATGAAACCACACCACTCCGAAATGGAATGCGTGCCCTGTAGGAAGCTGGCTGGGGCTTGCGGGAGACTTAAGATAGGTTTAACTTGGACTGCGGCAATTTCACCTTGGCAATTTTGGAAGGGGGTTGATTGTTTTCAAGGCCCATGGTTCTTACCCATGTTTCTAGGATGAACATAGTTAATAAATACCATCTTTCCCACAAGTAAACACAATTTAGAAGTGATTTACAGTGGCTTTGCCTCTCAAACTGCAGGGTGGTATTAGGAATGTTTCCTATAGCACCATGTGTGTCTCTATATCTGTGCTTCTGCTTTGTAAATCATACTTCTGGGAAATGAGGAGACACGGATGTCTTGTTCTCAAGTGCAAAGGAAATTTTCAGCTCTGCAATTAGGTATCGAGGGGTTCCTGAAACACCTTCTGAGTTATATTTATCCAACCCTTCTTGATTTCCCACAGTGAACACATATCTTGGCCACTTGGGATTTTCCTATTTCTGGTGTCGTATTACCCTGGAAGAGACATTTCTTCCTGATGGCCAAGTCATTTCTGGTTACTCACACACCTTTCTCATTGCTTTGGCTTTATCCTACTTTCTAGCCTTAAGAAGAACATTCCAGTTCATCTTATGTGTGCTTGGATCTCAATCAGAGATGTGGTGACAACCCAATCTTCCCTTCTGGAAGTCTTCTCTATGTATCCTCCATCTGCTGTGGTCCACATGCCCAAATTTACATAACCACCTAGAGCTAGAAGAGGATGCAGCCCCTGAGCTGGAGCTTCAGCGTCTGGACTATGTACAATTTATAGAGCGTCTGCCGGGCGATTTACAGTTTATAAAAAGAATATGAGATTCAACTTATTTATGGTGAAAATGATTAAATTTATGAATATTGGGTTGGTTGACTAGTAATGGATAAATAAATATAACCCACACCCTATCCCCTAGAGAGAAAGATGAAGTGACATGAAAACTTTTCACTAGTGAACAACTTTTCTCCTCAGAGCCCTGCCGTCCAGGAACGTGCAGAGTTCATCATGGGACCCCTGAGTGAGTTCACAGAGTCAGTATGTGACTAGGGTTTTGACTCCATCTAGTTGCCACTGTGATCAGGATGCAGTCCTACTCATGGTCCTGCTGCCATCTACCTAAGACCAGACCAACTCAGAGTCCTCGCTGAGGAATTAACACTGAGCTTCATCTGTCTCTATAGCTGAACTTCATGTGGCCATCCATAGAGGAATACTCATAGAAAACCAAGCAACCAAATAGAGTTGGAAGATGGACAAGTTAAAATTGGAAGACAGATTATTTCCACAGATGGACATAAGACAACAAAGAAACACAATATGACACAATTACCTAGCCATGAGCCATTTCCAGCCCCCTGTTCTCTTATAATGGAATCCAAAATCACAGAGATAACAAATGTCTGAAAAAGAATTCAAAGTCTTATATTTTATGGTAATTAATGACCATATAGAAGACTCAAATGAACAGATGCATGAAGTAAGAAAATCTAAAACCTCAACGTGAAAGTCTCCTAAGTGAAGGAAGAAGTAAGTTGGAGGAGAAAGTCTAAAATATGAGACAAAAAATTCAGCAAAGAAATGGAAACACTGAAAAAATAATAAAAATGAAAGAAATGGTCAAAGAAATAAAAACCACACCAGAAAAAAAGCCTCATTTCAGAGTTAAGTACAAAGGGAAGACAATAATACAGTCATATTGTATTATTGATATATACAATATCAATAATATTGATAAAAAAATAAGAAAAAACATCCTCCCATCCCCTGCGACCTCAGCAGCACTCTGAGGCACAGACTTTAACTGCACAGAGTGGACCAAGAGATGAGTGACCAGCTCCCCAACTGGACAGCCCAGTCTCAAGGCCCTAAGAAAATTACCCTTTTCAATAGCCATGAATAACATAAAGTATCTCGGGGTAACATTAACCAAAGAAGTGAAAGAACTGTATGACAAGAATTTTAAGTTTGAAGAAAGAAATTGAAGAAGATATCATAAAATGGAAAGATCTCCCATGCTCTTATATAGGTAATAAAAATGGCAGTCTTGCCAAAAACAATCTACAGATTCAATGCAATCCCCATCAAAATCCCAGCACAATTCTTCACAGACATTTAAAGAACAATACTCAACTTCATATGAAAAAACAAAAAAACCCAGGATAGTCAAAACAATCCTGTACAATAAAGGAACTTTTGGAGGCATCACCATCCCTGACATCAAACTCTATTATAATTAATATATTAATGAAAACAGCCTGGTATTGGCATAAAACAGATAGGTAGACCAATGGAATCAAATCAAAGACCCTGATATTAATCTTCACACCTATGAACACCTGATTTTTGACAAAGAAGCTAAAATTAAACAATAGGAAAAAGAAAGCATCTTCAACAAATGTTGCTGGCATAACTGGATGTCAACATGCTTTCATTGGTTAATTAATAAAGAAACTGCTTGGCCTGATAGGTCAGAACATAGGCGGGTGGAGTAGACAGAACAGAATGCTGGGAGAAAGAAAACAGAGACATTCAGATGCTATGGAACCAGCCGCCAGGTAAAACATGCTGAATACTTCCCAGTAAGCCACCATCCACCTCGTGGTGTTACACAGATTATTAGAAATGGGTTAGTCAAGATGTGAGAGTTAGCCAATAAGAGGCTAGAACTAATGGACCAGGCAGTGTTTAAAAGAATACAGTTTCCATGTAATTATTCTGGGTGTAAAACTAGCCAGGGAGCCGGAATCCCTGCGGGAATGCAGTCCGCTGCTTACTTTTGCAACACCCCTCAACCAAAGAATGGATAATGAGAATGTGGTACACAATGGAGTACTATTCAGTGGTAAAAAGCCAATGACATCTTGAAATTTGCATGCAAATGGATGGAACTAGAAGAAACCATCCTGAGTGAGGTAACCCAGACCAAGAAAGATAAGCATAGTATGTACCTACTCATAGGTAAATACAAGCTGTAAAGCAAAGGATAAGGAGCCTATAGTCCATTAACCCAGAGAATGCTAAGTAACAAGGAGACCCCAAGAGAAACATTCATAGATTCCCCTGGGAAGGGAAAATAGACAAGATCTTCTGAGAAAATTGAGAACATGGGGGTGGGGGGGGAGAAGGGAAGGCAGAGGGGGAGGAGGAGGGAAAAAGGAGAAGAGGTAGGAAAACTAGAAGGAATGGGATGGTCGAGATGGGGAAAGAACAGAGACGGAGAGCAAGGAAAGAGATATCTTGATAGACGGAGCCATTATGGGGCTAGCAAGAAACCTACCACTAGAGAAATTCCCAGGCATCTACAAGGATGAACCCAGCTAAGACCCTAAGCAATAGTAGAGAGGGTGCCTGAACTGGCATTCCCCTGTAATCAGATCGATGACTACATTAATTGTCATCATAGAACTTTGATCAAGCAACTGATAGAAGCAGATGCAGAGATCCACAGTGAAGCACTGGACTGAGCTCCCAAAGTCTAGTTGGAGAGAGAGAGGAGCATGAGCAAAGGGGTCAAGACTGTACAGGAATACCCACTGAAACAGCTTACCTGAGCTAATGGAAGCTCACTAACTCCAGACTGAGAGCAGGGGCATCAGCATAGGACCAGACTAGGTCCTCTGAATCTGGGGGACAGTTGTATGGCTGGGGAAGCTTGGGACCACTGGCAGTGGGACTAGGATTTATCCCTAGTGCTTGAACTGGCTTTTTGTAGCCCATTCTCTTTGGAGGAATGTCTTGCTCAGCTAGATATAGGGGAGAGGTCCTTGGTCCTGCCTCACTGCTAGACTTTATTGACTCCCTCACTGGAAGCCTTGTCCTCTCTGAGGAGTAAATTGGGGGGAAGGTTGGAGGAATGGGAGGAGGGAGGGAGTGGGATCTGGGATTGGTATGTAAAATGAGGAAAGATTGTTTAAAAATAAATAAATTTAAATTAAAAAATAGGAACATAAATAACACTTCTAAAAATTCTGGGTTACATTCAAGAGACCAAACCTGGAAATTCATAGTGTAGAAGGAGGAACAGAGATAAAGCCAAAAAGTGTTGCCACTGGAGGCTGTGTGGATGTCTGTGTTCTCTGCTCCCACCAGAGGCCTTGTTAGTGTCTATGATCTGTAGCCTCCAGAGGCTATGTTGATGTTCATGATCAGGGCTACCACAGGAGACCATGTCGGTATCTGTGATTCATGCTGCTGCTCAATTGAAGTCATATCGAATGCGATAGTCTGTGTTACCACTGGCTGTTCTGAGGAGGGAAGCTTCTTTTGCAGTGGTATCAATGACTGCCAACTCAAAATTGAGAATGAGAGACATTGAAGGCTTCTGAGGCAACACTTCCACAAAGGGGGGGGGGTGGGTAGGGGAAGAAACAGTTCAGACAGGAAGTCACTGAAGAGAGTCCTTAAAAATTGTTGCAAAGATACTGAAGTATAGCTCTGCACAGTTGAAGGCTTCTGGCAGGGAATGTGGTGAGGTGGGGGGAAGAACTCAGTTTTCTTTAAGGGACTGGCCACTGGTACTTTGACCATGCTCCAACACAAATTGGATTTAGTGTATTTGTTTTGTTTTGTTTTTGCAGGGAGACACAGGGTGGGGGGTATACTTGGGAGTAATGGGAATTGAGTGTGATTGGGATGAAGTGTAGAAAATTCCCAAATAATCAATAAAAATAACACATTGGGAAAAAAGGAATAGACAGACCATTCAATGAAATTAGAGCAGAAAACTTCCCCAAACCTAGAGAATGAAGTAGACATACAAATAGAAGAGATATTTAGAACTCTACATAGATATCACCAGAGAAAAATCTCTGTAAGACACATAATCAAGATGTCAAAAATGCAAATTAAAGAAGCAATACTAAAAGTGGTATGAGAAAAATGACAACTCACACACAAAGACAGAAATATCAGGATAACCTCAGACCTTTCAACAGCCCCAAGGGTCCGCAAAATAAGGGATAATATATTTCCAGCTCTGAAAGTAAATGGGTGTGGACAAAGGATGCTATGCCAAGCAAGTTATCTTTCAAAATTGATGGAGAAATAAGGATATTTCAAGACAAACACATTAAAATATACACTCCATGAAGGAAACAGATAAATAAATAATTGGGAAAAATTAACCATGTCTTCCACAACAAACCAGCAAACCTCCAAAATTAAAGCAGAGAAGGAATATAGCAATAATCCAACAAATTCTTAGGAAATAACAATCTCTTTTCAGTAATAACCCTAAATATAAATGCCTATAACAACTCACCAATAAAAAGTTCAGAATAACCTACTGGGTTTAAACAAACAAAAACAAGAACCAACAACCAAGAGCCAACTATCGTCTCTAAAAAACATTTATCCCTCAAAGACATCCAACAACTGAGTATCAGAGGATGGATATCAAATTATCAAGCAAACAGAAAACATAAGCAAATAAGCAAAGCTATTTTTATATTTTCAAACCAAAACTAATCAAAAGAGATGAGTAGGGCACTACATGTTAAGGGAATAATCCATCAAGAAAATAGAACAACTGCAAATACTCATACATTTAATATTGGAGCCCCCAGTTTCATCCAACAAACACTAAAAGACATAAAACCACAAAGGT
Organism: Myodes glareolus; assembly: GCF_982192425.1. Lineage (NCBI taxonomy): Eukaryota > Metazoa > Chordata > Mammalia > Rodentia > Cricetidae > Myodes > Myodes glareolus. Next base: position 89,844,010 of record NC_142032.1, on the reverse strand, counting down.
CCTAAGACAATAATACGAGAGACTTTAAGACTGTATTCTAATATTCTGATAGACCTTCCAAACTAAAAATAAGCAAAGAACCTTCCAAGAAAAATTTGCCATATACCAACTGAACCTAGCAGATATATAGAATATTTCACCCAACATGTAGGGAGTGACCATTCTTCTCAGCAGCACATGAAACCTGCTTGAAAAATTTTACATCATAGGATTCAAATGAAACCTTAACAAATACACAAAATGAGAGCATTCCTTGTATCCTACCAGACCACAGTTCGTTCGTTCGTTCTTTCTTTCTTTTTCTTTCTTTCTTTCTCTCTCTTTCTCTCTCTCTCTTTCTCCCTCCCTCTTTCTTTCTTTCTTTCTTTCTTTCTTTCTTTCTTTCTCTCTTTCTCTCTTTCTCTCTTTCTCTCTTTCTTTCCTTTTTTTCTAGTTGGAAATCATCAGCTTTGGTCTAGGTCGCTGGCTCAGTCCTACCACTGTGGAGTTTGCTGTTTCCTTTTTTATTGTTTTTATCGAGCTATACATTTTTGTCCA